>NW_027524988.1:0-25410 GCF_052094955.1 Ictidomys tridecemlineatus
TCAGTACACCAAAACCACTTGGCTCACCAAATTTCGTTCTTCTAGGTTAAACCGTTCGTTTGCAGTAATCGTTTTCATTTATAGGTTTCACTCTGTTTTCTCCTATAGGGATACATGTATTTGGAACTCTAAATCAAACACGGTTTGTGCTAGCTCTTTGAAACTTGACACAATAAAGCAGATTCATGTTCTATCTCTATGGTTTGTTTGCTGTTGATGTAGCCCTAAGCAGAGACTGGCGAAAATCACTTTGATAAAAAGGGGTTGCCAAGCTTTTAAAAAACTACCAGTTGCCTGAAATCTCAGCAAACATTTTTCACCCAATCTTGATGATTCTTTCAGGTAATGATCAGTACACCAAAATCACTTGGCTCACCAAATTTCGTTCTTCTAGGTTAAACCGTTCGTTAGCAGTAACCGTTTTCATTTTTAGGTTTCACTCTGTTTTGTCCTATAGGGATACATATATTTGGAACTCTAAATCAAACACGGTTTGCGCTAGCTCTTTGAAACTTGACACAATAAAGCAGTTTCAAGTTCTATCGCTATGGTTTGTTTGCTGTTGATGTAGCCCTAAGCAGAGACTGGCGAAAATCACTTTGATGGAAAGGGGTTGCCAGGCTTCCAAAAAACTATGAGTTGCCTGAAATCTCAGCAAATATTTTTTCACCCAATCTTGATGATTCTTTCAGGTAATGATCAGTACACCAAAACCACTTGGCTCACCAAATTTCGTTCTCCTAGATTAAACCGTTCGTTTGCAGTAACCGTTTACATTTTTAGGTTTCACTGTGTATTCTCCTATAGGGATACATGTATTTGGAACTCTAAATCAAACATGGTTTGTGCTAGCTCTTTGAAACTTGACACAATAAAGCAGTTTCAAGTTCTATCTCTATGGTTTGTTTGCTGTTGATGTAGCCCTAAGCAGAGACTGGCGAAAATCACTTTGATGGAAAGGGGTTGTCAAGCTTCCAAAAAACTACGAGTTGCCTGAAATCTCAGCAAACATTTTTTCACCCAATCTTGATGATTCTTTCAGGTAATGATCAGTACACCAAAACCACTTGGCTCACCAAATTTCGTTCTTCTAGGTTAAACCGTTCGTTTGCAGTAACCGTTTTTATTTTAGGTTTCACTCTGTTTTCTCCTATAGGGATACATGTATTTGGAACTCTAAATCAAACACGGTTTGTGCTAGCTCTTTGAAACTTGATACAATAAAGCAGTTTCAAGTTCTATCTCTATGGTTTGGTTTGCTGTTGATGTAGCCCTAAGCAGAGACTGGCAAAAATCACTTTGATGGAAATGGGTTGCCAAGCTTCCAAAAAACTACGAGTTGCCTGAAATCTCAGCAAACATTTTCACCCAATCTTGAATGATTCTTTCAGGTAATGATCAGTACACCAAAACAACTTGGCTCACCAAATTTCGTTCTTCTAGGTTAAACCGTTCGTTTGCAGTAACCGTTTTCATTTTTAGGTTTCACTCTGTTTTCTCCTATAGGGATACATGTATTTGGAACTCTAAATCAAACACGGTTTGTGCTAGCTCTTTGAAACTTGACACAATAAAGCAGATTCAAGTTCTATCTCTATGGTTTGTTTGCTGTTGATGTAGCCCTAAGCAGAGACTGGCGAAAATCACTTTGATGGAAAGGGGGTTGCCAAGCTTTTAAAAAAACTACCAGTTGCCTGAAATCTCAGCAAACATTTTTTCACCCAATCTTGATGATTCTTTCACTTAATGATCAGTACACCAAAATCACTTGGCTCACCAAATTTCGTTCTTCTAGGTTAAACCGTTCGTTAGCAGTAACCGTTTTCATTTTTAGGTTTCACTCTGTTTTCTCCTATAGGGATACATGTATTTGGAACTCTAAATGAAAGACGGTTTGTGCTAGCACTTTCAAACTTGACACAATAAAGCAGTTTCAAGTTCTATCTCTATGGTTTGTTTGCTGTTGATGTAGCCCTAAGCAGAGACTGGCGAAAATCACTTTGATGGAAAGGGGTTGCCAGGCTTCCAAAAAACTATGAGTTGCCTGAAATCTCAGCAAATATTTTTTCACCCAATCTTGATGATTCTTTCAGGTAATGATCAGTACACCAAAACCACTTGGCTCACCAAATTTCGTTCTCCTAGATTAATCCGTTCGTTTGCAGTAACCGTTTACATTTTTAGGTTTCAATGTGTATTCTCCTATAGGGATACATGTATTTGGAACTCTAAATCAAACATGGTTTGTGCTAGCTCTTTGAAACTTGACACAATAAAGCAGTTTCAAGTTCTATCTCTATGGTTTGTTTGCTGTTGATGTAGCCCTAAGCAGAGACTGGCGAAAATCACTTTGATGGAAAGGGGTTGCCAAGCTTCCAAAAAACTACGAGTTGCCTGAAATCTCAGCAAACATTTTTTCACCCAAATCTTGATGATTCTTTCAGGTAATGATCAGTACACCAAACCACTTGTCTCACCAAATTTCGTTCTTCTAGGTTAAACCGTTCGTTTGCAGTAACCGTTTATATTTTTAGGTTTCACTCTGTTTTCTCCTATAGGGATACATGTATTTGGAACTCTAAATCAAACACGGTTTGTGCTAGCTCTTTGAAACTTGACACAATAAAGCAGATTCAAGTTCTATGTCTATGGTTTTGTTTGCTGTTGATGTAGCCCTAAGCAGAGACAGGCGAAAATCACTTTGATGGAAAGGGGTTGCCAAGCTTCCAAAAAACTACGAGTTGCCTGAAATCTCAGCAAATATTTTTTCACCCAATCTGGATGATTCTTTCAGGTAATGATCAGTACACCAAAACCACTTGGCTCACCAAATTTGTTCTTCTAGGTTAAACCGTTTGTTTGCAGTAACCGTTTTCATTTTTAGGTTTCACTCTGTTTTCTCCTATAGGGATACATGTATTTGGAACTCTAAATCAAACACGGTTTGCGCTAGCTCTTTGAAACTTGACACAATAAAGCAGTTTCAAGTTCTATCTCTATGGTTTGTTTGCTGTTGATGTAGCCCTAAGCAGAGACTGGCGAAAATCACTTTGATGGAAAGGGGTTGCCAGGCTTCCAAAAAACTATGAGTTGCCTGAAATCTCAGCAAATATTTTTTCACCCAATCTTGATGATTCTTTCAGGTAATGATCAGTACACCAAAACAACTTGGCTCACCAAATTTCGTTCTCCTAGATTAAACCGTTCGTTTGCAGTAACCGTTTACATTTTTAGGTTTCACTGTGTATTCTCTATAAAGATACATGTATTTGGAACTCTAAATCAAACATGGTTTGTGCTAGCTCTTTGAAACTTGAAACAATAAAGCAGTTTCAAGTTCTATCTCTATGGTTTGTTTGCTGTTGATGTAGCCCTAAGCAGAGACTGACGAAAATCACTATGATGGAAAGGGGTTGCCAAGATTCGAAAAAACTATGAGTTGCCTGAAATCTCAGAAAACATTTTTTCACCCAATCTTGATGATTCTTTCAGGTAATGATCAGTACACCAAAACCACTTGGCTCACCAAATTTCGTTCTTCTAGGTTAAACCATTCGTTTGCAGTAACCGTTTTCATTTTTAGGTTTCACTCTGTTTTCTCCTATAGAGATACATGTATTTGGAACTCTAAATCAAACACGGTTTGTGCTAGCTCTTTGAAACTTGATACAATAAAGCAGTTTCAAGTTCTATCTCTATGGTTTGTTTGCTGTTGATGTAGCCCTAAGCAGAGACTGGCGAAAATCACTTTGATGGAAGGGGTTGTCAAGCTTCCAAAAAACTACGAGTTGCCTGAAATCTCAGCAAACATTTTTTCACCCATCTTGATGATTCTTTCAGGTAATGATCAGTACACCAAAACCACTTGGCTCACCAAATTTCGTTCTTCTAGGTTAAACCGTTCGTTTGCAGTAACCGTTTTTTATTTTTAGGTTTCACTCTGTTTTCTCCTATAGGGATACATGTATTTGAACTCTAAATCAAACACGGTTTGTGCTAGCTCTTTGAAACTTGATACAATAAAGCAGTTTCAAGTTCTATCTCTATGGTTTGTTTGCTGTTGATGTAGCCCTAAGCAGAGACTGGCAAAAATCACTTTGATGGAAATGGGTTGCCAAGCTTCCAAAAACTACGAGTTGCCTGAAATCTCAGCAAACATTTTCACCCAATCTTGATGATTCTTTCAGGTAATGATCAGTACACCAAAACAACTTGGCTCACCAAATTTCGTTCTTCTAGGTTAAACCGTTCGTTTGCAGTAACCGTTTTCATTTTTAGGTTTCACTCTGTTTTCTCCTATAGGGATACATGTATTTGGAACTCTAAATCAAAACACGGTTTGTGCTAGCTCTTTGAAACTTGACACAATAAAGCAGATTCAAGTTCTATCTCTATGGTTTGTTTGCTGTTGATGTAGCCCTAAGCAGAGACTGGCGAAAATCACTTTGATGGAAAGGGGTTGCCAAGCTTTTAAAAAACTACCAGTTGCCTGAAATCTCAGCAAACATTTTTTCACCCAATCTTGATGATTCTTTCACTTAATGATCAGTACACCAAAATCACTTGGCTCACCAAATTTCGTTCTTCTAGGTTAAACCGTTCGTTAGCAGTAACCGTTTTCATTTTTAGGTTTCACTCTGTTTTCTCCTATAGGGATACATGTATTTGGAACTCTAAATGAAAGACGGTTTGTGCTAGCACTTTCAAACTTGACACAATAAAGCAGTTTCAAGTTCTATCTCTATGGTTTGTTTGCTGTTGATGTAGCCCTAAGCAGAGACTGGCGAAAATCACTTTGATGGAAAGGGGTTGCCAGGCTTCCAAAAAACTATGAGTTGCCTGAAATCTCAGCAAATATTTTTTCACCCAATCTTGATGATTCTTTCAGGTAATGATCAGTACACCAAAACCACTTGGCTCACCAAATTTCGTTCTCCTAGATTAAACCGTTCGTTTGCAGTAACCGTTTACATTTTTAGGTTTCAATGTGTATTCTCCTATAGGGATACATGTATTTGGAACTCTAAAATCAAACATGGTTTGTGCTAGCTCTTTGAAACTTGACACAATAAAGCAGTTTCAAGTTCTATCTCTATGGTTTGTTTGCTGTTGATGTAGCCCTAAGCAGAGACTGGCGAAAATCACTTTGATGGAAAGGGGTTGCCAAGCTTCCAAAAAACTACGAGTTGCCTGAAATCTCAGCAAACATTTTTTCACCCAATCTTGATGATTCTTTCAGGTAATGATCAGTACACCAAAACCACTTGTCTCACCAAATTTCGTTCTTCTAGGTTAAACCGTTCGTTTGCAGTAACCGTTTATATTTTTAGGTTTCACTCTGTTTTCTCCTATAGGGATACATGTATTTGGAACTCTAAATCAAACACGGTTTGTGCTAGCTCTTTGAAACTTGACACAATAAAGCAGATTCAAGTTCTATGTCTATGGTTTGTTTGCTGTTGATGTAGCCCTAAGCAGAGACAGGCGAAAATCACTTTGATGGAAAGGGGTTGCCAAGCTTCCAAAAAACTACGAGTTGCCTGAAATCTCAGCAAATATTTTTTCACCCAATCTGGATGATTCTTTCAGGTAATGATCAGTACACCAAAACCACTTGGCTCACCAAATTTGTTCTTCTAGGTTAAACCGTTTGTTTGCAGTAACCGTTTTCATTTTTAGGTTTCACTCTGTTTTCTCCTATAGGGATACATGTATTTGGAACTCTAAATCAAACACGGTTTGCGCTAGCTCTTTGAAACTTGACACAATAAAGCAGTTTCAAGTTCTATCTCTATGGTTTGTTTGCTGTTGATGTAGCCCTAAGCAGAGACTGGCGAAAATCACTTTGATGGAAAGGGGTTGCCAGGCTTCCAAAAAACTATGAGTTGCCTGAAATCTCAGCAAATATTTTTTCACCCAATCTTGATGATTCTTTCAGGTAATGATCAGTACACCAAAACACTTGGCTCACCAAATTTCGTTCTCCTAGATTAAACCGTTCGTTTGCAGTAACCGTTTACATTTTTAGGTTTCACTGTGTATTCTCCTATAAAGATACATGTATTTGGAACTCTAAATCAAACATGGTTTGTGCTAGCTCTTTGAAACTTGAAACAATAAAGCAGTTTCAAGTTCTATCTCTATGGTTTGTTTGCTGTTGATGTAGCCCTAAGCAGAGACTGACGAAAATCACTATGATGGAAAGGGGTTGCCAAGATTCGAAAAAACTATGAGTTGCCTGAAATCTCAGAAAACATTTTTTCACCCAATCTTGATGATTCTTTCAGGTAATGATCAGTACACCAAAACCACTTGGCTCACCAAATTTCGTTCTTCTAGGTTAAACCATTCGTTTGCAGTAACCGTTTTCATTTTTAGGTTTCACTCTGTTTCTTCCTATAGAGATACATGTATTTGGAACTCTAAATCAAACACGGTTTGTGCTAGCTCTTTGAAACTTGATACAATAAAGCAGTTTCAAGTTCTATCTCTATGGTATGTTTGCTGTTGATGTAGCCCTAAGCAGAGACTGCAAAAATCACTTTGATGGAAAGGGGTTGCCAAGCTTCCAAAAAACTACGAGTTGCCTGAAATCTCAGCAAACATTTTCACCCAATCTTGATGATTCTTTCAGGTAATGATCAGTACACCAAAACCACTTGGCTCACCAAATTTCGTTCTTCTAGGTTAAACCGTTCGTTTGCAGTAACCGTTTTCATTTTTAGGTTTCACTCTGTTTTCTCCTATAGGGATACATGTATTTGGAACTCTAAATCAAACACGGTTTGTGCTAGCTCTTGAAACTTGACACAATAAAGCAGATTCAAGTTCTATCTCTATGGTTTGTTTGCTGTTGATGTAGCCCTAAGCAGAGACTGGCGAAAATCACTTTAATGGAAAGGGGTTGCCAAGCTTTTAAAAAACTACCAGTTGCCTGAAATCTCAGCAAACATTTTTTCACCCAATCTTGATGATTCTTTCACTTAATGTTCAGTACACCAAAATCACTTGGCTCACCAAATTTCGTTCTTCTAGGTTAAACCGTTCGTTAGCAGTAACCGTTTTCATTTTTAGGTTTCACTCTGTTTTCTCCTATAGGGATACATGTATTTGGAACTCTAAATCAAACACGGTTTGCGCTAGCTCTTGGAAACTTGACACAATAAAGCAGTTTCAAGTTCTATCTCTATGGTTTGTTTGCTGTTGATGGAGCCCTAAGCAGAGACTGGCGAAAATCACTTTGATGGAAAGGGGTTGCCAGGCTTCCAAAAAACTATGAGTTGCCTGAAATCTCAGCAAATATTATTTCAGCCAATCTTGATGATTCTTTCAGGTAATGATCAGTACACCAAAACCACTTGGCTCACCAAATTGCGTTCTCCTAGAATAAACCGTTCGTTTGCAGTAACCGTTTTCATTTTTAGGTTTCAATGTGTATTCTCCTATAGGGATACATGTATTTGGAACTCTAAATCAAACATGGTTTGTGCTAGCTCTTTGAAACTTGACACAATGAAGCAGTTTCAAGTTCTATCTCTGTGGTTTGTTTGCTGTTGATGTAGCCCTAAGCAGAGACTGGCGAAAATCACTTTGATGGAAAGGGGTTGCCAAGCTTCCAAAAAACTACGAGTTGCCTGAAATCTCAGCAAACATTTTTTCACCCAATCTTGATGATTCTTTCAGGTAATGATCAGTACACCAAAACCACTTGTCTCACCAAATTTCGTTCTTCTAGGTTAAACCGTTCGTTTGCAGTAACCGTTTATATTTTTAGGTTTCACTCTGTTTTCTCCTATAGGGATACATGTATTTGGAACTCTAAATCAAACACGGTTTGTGCTAGCTCTTTCAAACTTGACACAATAAAGCAGATTCAAGTTCTATCTCTATGGTTTGTTTGCTGTTGATGTAGCCCTAAGCAGAGACAGGCGAAAATCACTTTGATGGAAAGGGGTTGCCAAGCTTCCAAAAACTACGAGTTGCCTGAAATCTCAGCAAATATTTTTTCACCCAATCTGGATGATTCTTTCAGGTAATGATCAGTACACCAAAACCACTTGGCTCACCAAATTGTTCTTCTAGGTTAAACCGTTTGTTTGCAGTAACCGTTTTCATTTTAGGTTTCACTCTGTTTTCTCCTATAGGGATACATGTATTTGGAACTCTAAATCAAACACGGTTGGTGCTAGCTCTTTGAAACTTGACACAATAAAGCAGTTTCAAGTTCTATCTCTATGGTTTGTTTGCTGTTGATGTAGCCCTAAGCAGAGACTGGCAAAAATCACTTAGATGGAAAGGGGTTGCCAAGCTTCCAAAAAACTACGAGTTGCCTGAAATCTCAGCAAACATTTTTCACCCAATCTTGATGATTCTTTCAGGTAATGATCAGTACACCAAAACCACTTGGCTCACCAAATTTCATTCTTCTAGGTTAAACCGTTCGTTTGCAGTAACCGTTTTCATTTTTAGGTTTCACTCTGATTTCTCCTATAGGGATACATGTATTTGGAACTCTAAATCAAACACGGTTTGCGCTAGCTCTTTGAAACTTGACACAATAAAGCAGTTTCAAGTTCTATCTCTATGGTTTGTTTGCTGTTGATGTAGCCCTAAGCAGAGACTGGCGAAAATCACTTTGATGGAAAGGGGTTGCCAGGCTTCCAAAAAACTATGAGTTGCCTGAAATCTCAGCAAATATTTTTTCACCCAATCTTGATGATTCTTTCAGGTAATGATCAGTACACCAAAACCACTTGGCTCACCAAATTTCGTTCTCCTAGATTAAACCGTTCGTTTGCAGTAACCGTTTACATTTTTAGGTTTCACTGTGTATTCTCCTATAAAGATACATGTATTTGGAACTCTAAATCAAACATGGTTTGTGCTAGCTCTTTGAAACTTGAAACAATAAAGCAGTTTCAAGTTCTATCTCTATGGTTTGTTTGCTGTTGATGTAGCCCTAAGCAGAGACTGACGAAAATCACTTTGATGGAAAGGGGTTGCCAAGCTTCGAAAAAACTATGAGTTGCCTGAAATCTCAGAAAACATTTTTTCACCCAATCTTGATGATTCTTTCAGGTAATGATCAGTACACCAAAACCACTTGGCTCACCAAATTTCGTTCTTCTAGGTTAAACCGTTCGTTTGCAGTAACCGTTTTCATTTTTAGGTTTCACTGTGTTTTCTCCTATAGGGATACATGTATTTGGAACTCTAAATCAAAAACGGTTTGTGCTAGCTCTTTGAAACTTGACACAATAAAGCAGTTTCAAGTTCTATCTCTATGGTTTGTTTCCTGTTGATGTAGCCGTAAGCAGAGACTGGCGAAACTCACTTTGATGGAAAGGGGTTGCCAAGCTTTCAAAAAACTACGAGTTGCCTGAAATCTCAGCAAACATTTTTCACCCAATCTTGATGATTCTTTCAGGTAATGATCAGTACACCAAAACCACTTGGCTCACCAAATTTCGTTCTTCTAGGTTAAACTGTTCGTTTGCAGTAACCGTTTTCATTTTTAGGTTTCACTCTGTTTTCTCCTATAGGGATACATGTTTTTGGAACTCTAAATCAAACACGGTTTGTGCTAGCTCTTTGAAACTTGATACAATAAAGCAATTTCAAGTTCTATCTCTATGGTTTGTTTGCTCTGATGTAGCCCTAAGCAGAGACTGGCAAAAATCACTTTGATGGAAAGGGGTTGCCAAGCTTCCAAAAAACTACGAGTTGCCTGAAATCTCAGCAAACATTTTCACCCAATCTTGATGATTCTTTCACGTAATGATCAGTACACCAAAACAACTTGGCTCACCAAATTTCGTTCTTCTAGGTTAAACCGTTCGTTTGCAGTAACCGTTTTCATTTTTAGGTTTCACTCTGTTTTCTCCTATAGGGATACATGTATTTGGAACTCTAAATCAAACACGGTTTGTGCTAGCTCTTTGAAACTTGACACAATAAAGCAGATTCAAGTTCTATCTCTATTGTTTGTTTGCTGTTGATGTAGCCCTAAGCAGAGACTGGCGAAAATCACTTTGATGGAAAGGGGTTGCCAAGCTTCCAAAAAACTACGAGTTGCCTGAAATCTCAGCAAACATTTTCACCCAATCTTGATGATTCTTTCACGTAATGATAAGTACACCAAAACCACTTGGCTCACCAAATTTCGTTCTTCTAGGTTAAACCGTTCGTTAGCAGTAACCGTTTTCATTTTTAGGTTTCACTCTGTTTTCTCCTATAGGGATACATGTATTTGGAACTCTAAATCAAACACGGTTTGTGCTGGCTCTTTGAAACTTGACACAATAAAGCAGTTTCAAGTTCTATCTCTATGGTTTGTTTGCTGTTGTTGTAGCCCTAAGCAGAGACTGGCGAAAATCACTTTGATGGAAAGGGGTTGCCAAGCTTCCAAAAAACTACGAGTTGCCTGAAATCTCAGCAAACATTTTTTCACCCAATCTTGATGATTCTTTCAGGTAATGATCAGTACACCAAAACCACATGGCTCACCACATTTCGTTCTTCTAGGTTAAACCGTTCGTTTGCAGTAACCGTTTTCATTTTTATGTTTCACTCTGTATTCTCCAATAGGGAATCATGTATTTGGAACTCTAAATCAAACACGGTTTGTGCTAGCTCTTTGAAACTTGACACAATAAAGCAGTTTCAAGTTCTATCTCTATGGTTTGTTTGCTGTTGATGTAGCCCTAAGTAGAGACTGGCGAAAATCACTTTGATGGAAAGGGGTTGCCAAGCTTCCAAAAAACTATGAGTTGCCTGAAATCTCAGCAAACATTTTTTCACCCAATCTGGATGATTCTTTCAGGTAATGATCAGTACACCAAAACCACTTGGCTCACCAAATTTCGTTCTTCTAGGTTAAACCGTTCGTTAGCAGTAATCGTTTTCATTTTTAGGTTTCACTCTGTTTTCTCCTATAGGGATACAAGTATTTGGAACTAAAAATGACAGACGGTTTGTACTAGCTCTTTGAAACTTGACACAATAAAGCAGTTTCAAGTTCTATCTCTATGGTTTGTTCGCTGTTGATGTAGAACTAAGCAGAGACTGGAGAAAATCACTTTGATGGAAAGGGGTTGCCAAGCTTCCAAAAAACTACGAGTTGCCTGAAATCTCAGCAAACATTTTTTCACCCAGTCTTGATGATTCTTTCAGGTAATGATCAGTACACCAAAACCACTTGGCTCACCAAATTTCGTTCTTCTAGGTTAAACCGTTCGTTTGCAGTAACCGTTTTCGTTTTTAGGTTTCACTCTCTTTTCTCCTATAGGGATACATGTATTTGGAACTCTAAATCAAACACGGTTTGTGCTAGCTCTTTGAAACTTGACACAATAAATCAGTTTCAAGTTCTATCTCTATTGTTTGTTTGCTGTTGATGTAGCCCTAAGCAGAGACTGGCGAAAATCACTTTGATGGAAAGGGGTTGCCAAGCTTCCAAAAAACTACAAGTTGCCTGAAATCTCAGCAAACATTTTTTCACCCAATATTGATGATTCTTTCAGTTAATAATCAGTACACCAAAACCACTTGGCTCACCAAATTTCGTTCTTCTAGGTTAAACCGTTCGTTTGCAGTAACCGTTTTTATTTTTAGGTTTCAGTCTGTTTTCTCCTATAGGGAAACATGTATTTGGAACTCTAAATCAAACACGGTTTGTGCTAGCTCCTTTAAATTTGACACAATAAAGCAGTTTCAAGTTCTATCTCTATGGTTTGTTTGCTGTTGATGTAGACCTAAGCAGAGACTGGAGAAAATCACTTTGATGGAAACGGGTTGCCAAGCTTCCAAAAAACTACGAGTTGCCTGAAATCTCAGCAAACATTTTTTCACCCAATCTTGATGATTCTTGCAGGTAATGATCAGTACACCAAAACCACTTGGCTCACCAAATTTCGTTCTTCTAGGTTAAACCGTTCGTTTGCAGTAACCGTTTTTATTTTAAGGTTTCACTCTGTTTTCTCCTATAGGGATACATGTATTTGGAACTCTAAATCAAACACGGTTTGTGCTAGCTCTTTGAAACTTGACACAATAAAGCAGATTCAAGTTCTATCTCTATGGTTTGTTTGCTGTTCATGTAGCCCTAAGCAGAGACTGGCGAAAATCACTTTGATGCAAAGTGGTTGCCAAGCTTCGAAAAAACTACGAGTTTCCTGAAATCTCAGGAAACATTTTTTCACCCAATCTTGATGATTCTTTCAGGTAATGATCAGTACACCAAAACCACTTGGGTGACCCAATTTCGTTCTTCTAGGTTAAACCGTTCGTTTGCAGTAACCGTTTTCATTTTTAGGTTTCACTCTGTTTTCTCCTATAGGGATACATGTATTTGGAACTCTAAATCAAACACGGTTTGTGCTAGCTCTTTGAAACTTGACACAATAAAGCAGTTTCAAGTTCTATCTCTATGGTTTGTTTGCTGTTGATGTAGCCCTAAACAGAGACTGGCGAAAATCACTTTGATGGAAAGGGGTTGCCAAGCTTGCAAAAAACTACGAGTTGCCTGAAATCTTAGCAAACATTTTTTCACCCAATCTTGATGATTCTTTCAGGTAATGATCAGTACACCAAAACCACTTGGCTCACCAAATTTCGTTCTTCTAGGTTAAACCGTTCACTTGCAGTAACCGTTTTCATTTTTAGGTTTCACTCTGTTTTCTCCTATAGGGATACATGTATTTGGAACTCTAAATCAAACACGGTTTGTGCTAGCTCTTTGAAACTTGACACAATAAAGCAGTTTCAAGTTCTCTCTCTATGGTTTGTTGGCTGTTGATGTAGCCCTAAGCAGAGACTGGCGAAAATCACTTAGATGGAAAGGGGTTGCCAAGCTTCCAAAAAACTACGAGTTGCCTGAAATCTCAGCAAACATTTTTTCACCCAATCTTGATGATTCTTGCAGGTAATGATCAGTACACCAAAATCACTTGGCTCACCAAATTTCGTTCTTCTAGGTTAAACCGTTCGTTTGCAGTAACCGTTTTTATTTTTAGGTTTCACTCTGTTTTCTCCTATAGGGATACATGTATTTGGAACTCTAAATCAAACACGGTTTGTGCTAGCTCTTTGAAACTTGACACAATAAAGCAGTTTCAAGTTCTACCTGTATGGTTTGTTTGCTGTTGATGTAGCCCTAAGCAGAGACTGGCGAAAATCACTTTGATGGAAAGGGGTTGCCAAGCTTCCAGAAACCTACGAGTTGCCTGAAATCTCAGCAAACATCTTTTCACCATATCTTGATGATTCTTTCAGGTAATGATCAGTACACCAAAACCACTTGGCTCACCTAATTTCGTTCTTCTAGGTTAAACCGTTGGTTTGCAGTAACCGTTTTTATTTTTAGGTTTCAGTCTGTTTTCTCCTATAGGGAAACATGTATTTGGAACTCTAAATCAAACACGGTTTGTGCTAGCTCCTTTAAACTTGAAACAATAAAGCAGTTTCAAGTTCTATCTCTATGGTTTGTTTGCTGTTGATGTAGACCTAAGCAGAGACTGGAGAAAATCTCTGTGATGGAAACGGGTTGCCAAGCTTCCAAAAAATTACGAGTTGCCTGAAATCTCAGCAAACATTTTTTCACCCAATCTTGATGATTCTTTCAGGTAATGAACAGTACACCAAAACCACTTGGCTCTCCAAATTTCGTTATCCTAGGTTAAACCGTTCGTTTGCAGTAACCGTTTTCATTTTTAGGTTTCACTGTGTTTTCTCCTATAGGGATACATGTATTTGGAACTCTAAATCAAACACGGTTTGTGCTAGCTCTTTGAAACTTGACACAATAAAGCAGTTTCAAGTTCTATCTCTATGGTTTGTTTGCTGTTGATGTAGCCCTAAACAGAGACTGGCGAAAATCACTTTGATGGAAAGGGGTTGCCAAGCTTGCAAAAAACTACGAGTTGCCTGAAATCTCAGCAAATATTTTTTCACCATATCTTGATGATTCTTTCAGGTAATGATCAGTACACCAAAACCACTTGGCTCACCAAATTTCGTTCTTCTAGGTTAAACCGTTCATTTGCAGTAACCGTTTTCATTTTTAGGTTTCACTCTGTTTTCTCCTATAGGGATACATGTATTTCGAACTCTAAATCAAACACGGTTTGTGCTAGCACTTTGAAACTTGACACAATAAAGCAGTTTCAAGTTCTGTCTCTATGGTTTGTTTGCTGTTGAGGTAGCCCTAAGCAGAGACTGGCGAAAATCACTTTGATGGAAAGGGGTTGCCAAGCTTCCAAAAAACTACGAGTTTTCTGAATTCTCAGCAAACATTTTTTCACCCAATCTTGATGATTCTTTCAGGTAATGATCAGTACACCAAAACCACTTGGGTGACCAAATTTCGTTCATCTAGGTTAAACCGTTCGTTTGCAGTAACCGTTTTCATTTTTAGGTTTCAATCTGTTTTCTCCTATAGGGATACACGTATTTGGAACTCTAAATCAAACACGGTTTGTGCTAGCTCTTTGAAACTTGACACAATAAAGCAGTTTCAAGTTCTATCTCTATGGTTTGTTTGCTGTGGATGTAGCCCTAAACAGAGACTGGCGAAAATCACTTTGATGGAAAGGGGTTGCCAAGCTTCCAAAAAACTACGAGTTTCCTGAAATCTCAGGAAACATTTTTTCACCCAATCTTGATGATTCTTTCAGGTAATATCAGTACACCAAAACCACTTGGGTGAACCAATTTCGTTCTTCTAGGTTAAACCGTTCGTTTGCAGTAACCGTTTTCATTTTTAGGTTTCACTCTGTTTTCTCCTATAGGGATACATGTATTTGGAACTCTAAATCAAACACGGTTTGTGCTAGCTCCTTGAAACTTGAAACAATAAAGCAGTTTCAAGTTCTATCTCTATGGTTTGTTTGCTGTTGATGTAGACCTAAGCAGAGACTGGAGAAAATCACTTTGATGGAAACGGGTTGCCAAGCTTCCAAAAAACTACGAGTTACCTGAAATCTCAGCAAACATTTTTTCACCCAATCTTGATGATTCTTTCATGTAATGAACAGTACACCAAAACCACTTGGCTCACCAAATTTCGTTCTCCTAGGTTAAACCGTTCGTTTGCAGTAACAGTTTTCATTTTTAGGTTTCACTGTGTTTTCTCCTATAGGGATATATGTATTTGGAACTCTAAATGAAAGACGGTTTGTGCTAGCTCTTTGAAACTTGACACAATAAAGCAGTTTCAAGTTCTATCTCTATGGTTTGTTTGCTGTTGATGTAGCCCTAAACAGAGACTGGCGAAAATCACTTTAATGGAAAGGGGTTGCTAAGCTTCCAAAAAACTACGAGTTGCCTGAAATCTCAGCAAATATTTTTTCACCCAATCTTGATGATTCTTTCAGGTAATGATCAGTACACCAAAACCACTTGGCTCACCAAATTTCGTTCTTCTAGGTTAAACCGTTCATTTGCAGTAACCGTTTTCATTTTTAGGTTTGACTCTGTTTTCTCCTATAGGGATACATGTATTTGGAACTCTAAATCAAAAACGGTTTGTGCTAGCTCTTTGAAACTTGACACAATAAAGCAGTTTCAAGTTCTACCTGTATGGTTTGTTTGCTGTTGATGTAGCCCTAAGCAGAGACTGGCGAAAATCACTTTGATGGAAAGGGGTTGCCAAGCTTCCAAGAAACTACGAGTTGCCTGAAATCTCAGCAAACATTTTTTCACCCAATCTTGATGATTCTTTCAGGTAATGATCAGTACACCAAAACCACTTGGCTCACCAGATTTCGTTCTTCTAGGTTAAACCGTTCGTTTGCAGTAACCGTTTTCATTTTTAGGTTTCACTCTGTTTTCTCCTATAGGGATACATGTATTTCGAACTCTAAATCAAACACGGTTTGTGCTAGCTCTTTGAAACTTGACACAATAAAGCAGTTTCAAGTTCTGTCTCTATGGTTTGTTTGCTGTTGATGTAGCCCTAAGCAGAGACTGGCGAAAATCACTTTGATGGAAAGGGGTTGCCAAGCTTCCAGAAACCTACGAGTTGCCTGAAATCTCAGCAAACATCTTTTCACCATATCTTGATGATTCTTTCAGGTAATGATCAGTACACCAAAACCACTTGGCTCACCTAATTTCGTTCTTCTAGGTTAAACCGTTCGTTTGCAGTAACCGTTTTTATTTTTAGGTTTCAGTCTGTTTTCTCCTATAGGGAAACATGTATTTGGAACTCTAAATCAAACACGGTTTGTGCTAGCTCCTTTAAACTTGAAACAATAAAGCAGTTTCAAGTTCTATCTCTATGGTTTGTTTGCTGTTGATGTAGACCTAAGCAGAGACTGGAGAAAATCTCTTTGATTGAAACGGGTTGCCAAGCTTCCAAAAAATTACGAGTTGCCTGAAATCTCAGCAAACATTTTTTCACCCAATCTTGATGATTCTTTCAGGTAATGAACAGTACACCAAAACCACTTGGCTCACCAAATTTCGTTATCCTAGGTTAAACCGTTCGTTTGCAGTAACCGTTTTCATTTTTAGGTTTCACTGTGTTTTCTCCTATAGGGATACATGTATTTGGAACTCTAAATCAAACACGGTTTGTGCTAGCTCTTTGAAACTTGACACAATAAAGCAGTTTCAAGTTCTATCTCTATGGTTTGTTTGCTGTTGATGTAGCCCTAAACAGAGACTGGCGAAAATCACTTTGATGGAAAGGGGTTGCCAAGCTTGCAAAAAACTACGAGTTGCCTGAAATCTCAGCAAATATTTTTTCACCCAATCTTGATGATTCTTTCAGGTAATGATCAGTACACCAAAACCACTTGGCTCACCAAATTTCGTTCTTCTAGGTTAAACCGTTCATTTGCAGTAACCGTTTTCATTTTTAGGTTTCACTCTGTTTTCTCCTATAGGGATACATGTATTTCGAACTCTAAATCAAACACGGTTTGTGCTAGCACTTTGAAACTTGACACAATAAAGCAGTTTCAAGTTCTGTCTCTATGGTTTGTTTGCTGTTGAGGTAGCCCTAAGCAGAGACTGGCGAAAATCACTTTGATGGAAAGGGGTTGCCAAGCTTCCAAAAAACTACGAGTTTTCTGAAATCTCAGCAAACATTTTTTCACCCAATCTTGATGATTCTTTCAGGTAATGATCAGTACACCAAAACCACTTGGGTGACCAAATTTCCTTCATCTAGGTTAAACCGTTCGTTTGCAGTAACCGTTTTCATTTTTAGGTTTCAATCTGTTTTCTCCTATAGGGATACACGTTTTTGGAACTCTAAATCAAACACGGTTTGTGCTAGCTCTTTGAAACTTGACACAATAAAGCAGTTTCAAGTTCTATCTCTATGGTTTGTTTGCTGTGGATGTAGCCCTAAACAGAGACTGGCGAAAATCACTTTGATGGAAAGGGGTTGCCAAGCTTGCAAAAAACTACGAGTTGCCTGAAATCTCAGCAAACATTTTTTCACCCAATCTTGATGATTCTTTCAGGTAATATCAGTACACAAAAACCACTTGGCTCACCAAATTTCGTTCTTCTAGGTTAAACCGTTCATTTGCAGTAACCGTTTTCATTTTTAGGTTTCACTCTGTTTTCTCCTATAGGGATACATGTATTTGGAACTCTAAATCAAACACGGTTTGTGCTAGCTCTTTGAAACTTGACACAATAAAGCAGTTTCAAGTTCTGTCTCTATGGTTTGTTTGCTGTTGATGTAGCCCTAAGCAGAGACTGGCGAAAATCACTTTGATGGAAAGGGGTTGCCAAGCTTCCAAAAAACTACGAGTTACCTGAAATCTCAGCAAACATTTTTTCACCCAATCTTGATGATTCTTGCAGGTAATGATCAGTACACCAAAACCTCTTGGCTCACCAAATTTCGTTCTTCTAGGTTAAACCGTTCGTTTGCAGTAACCGTTTTCATTTTCAGGTTTCACTCTGTTTTCTCCTATAGGGATACATGTATTTGGAACTCTAAATCAAACACGGTTTGTGCTAGCTCTTTGAAACTTGACACAATAAAGCAGTTTCAAGTTCTATCTCTATGGTTTGTTTGCTGTTGATGTAGCCCTAAGCAGAGACTGGCGAAAATCACTTTGATGCAAAGGGGTTGCCAAGCTTCCAAAAAACTACGAGTTTCCTGAAATCTCAGCAAACAAATTTTCACCCAATCATGATGATTCGTTCAGGTAATGATCAGTACACCAAAACCACTTTGGTGACCAAATTTCGTTCTTCTAGGTTAAACCGTTCATTTGCAGTAACCATTTTCATTTTTAGGTTTCACTCTGTTTTCTCCTATAGGGATACATGTATTTGGAACTCTAAATCAAACACGGTTTTTGCTAGCTCCTTGAAACTTGAAACAATAAAGCAGATTCAAGTTCTATCTCTATGGTTTGTTTGCTGTTGATGTAGCCCTGAGCAGAGACTGGCGAAAATCACTTTGATGGAAAGGGGTTGCCAAGCTTCCAAAAAACTATGAGTTGCCTGAAATCTCAGCAAATATTTTTTCTCCCAATCTTGATGATTCTTTCAGGTAATGATCAGTACACCAAAACCACTTGGCTCACCAAATTTTGTTCTCCTAGGTTAAACCCTTCGTTTGCAGTAACCGTTTACATTTTTAGGTTTCACTGTGAATTCTCCTATAGGGATACATGTATTTGGAACTCTAAATCAAACATGGTTTGTGCTATCTCTTTGAAACTTGACACAATAAAGCAGTTTCAAGTTCTATCTCTATGGTTTGTTTGCTGTTGATGTAGCCCGAAGCAGAGACTGGCGAAAATCACTTTGAAGGAAAGGGGTTGCCAAGCTTCCAAAAAACTACGAGTTGCCTGAAATCTCAGCAAATATTTTTTCACCCAATCTTGATGATTCTTTCAGGTAATGATCAGTAAACCAAAACCACTTGGCTCACCAAATTTCGTTCTTCTAGGTTAAACCGTTCATTTGCAGTAACCGTTTTCATTTTTAGGTTTCACTCTGTTTTCTCCTATAGGGATACATGTATTTGGAACTCTAAATCAAACACGGTTTGTGCTAGGTCTTTGAAACTTGACACAATAAAGCAGTTTCAAGTTCTGTCTCTATGGTTTGTTTGCTGTTGATGTAGCCCTAAGGAGAGACTGGCGAAAATCACTTTGATGGAAAGGGGTTGCCAAGCTTCCAAAAAACTACGAGTTGCCTGAAATCTCAGTAAACATTTTTTCACCCAATCTGGATGATTCTTGCAGGTAATGATCAGTACACCAAAATCACTTGGCTCACCAAATTTCGTTCTTCTAGGTTAAACCGTTCGTTTGCAGTAACCGTTTTTATTTTAAGGTTTCACTCTGTTTTCTCCTATAGGGATACATGTATTTGGAACTCTAAATCAAACACGGTTTGTGTTAGCTCTTTGAAACTTGACACAATAAAGCAGATTCAAGTTCTATCTCTATGGTTTGTTTGCTGTTGATGTAGCCCTAAGCAGAGACTGGCGAAAATCACTTTGATGCAAAGTGGTTGCCAAGCTTCCAAAAAACTACGAGTTTCCTGAAATCTCAGGAAACATTTTTTCACCCAATCTTGATGATTCTTTCAGGTAATGATCAGTACACCAAAACCACTTGGGTGACCCAATTTCGTTCTTCTAGGTTAAACCGTTCGTTTGCAGTAACCGTTTTCATTTTTAGGTTTCACTCTGTTTTCTCCTATAGGGATACATGTATTTGGAACTCTAAATCAAACACAGTTTGTGCTAGCTCCTTGAAACTTGAAACAATAAAGCAGTTTCAAGTTCTATCTCTATGGTTTGTTTGCTGTTGATGTAGACCTAAGCAGAGACTGGAGAAAATCACTTTGATGGAAACGGGTTGCCAAGCTTCCAAAAAACTACGAGTTGCCTGAAATCTCAGCAAACATTTTTTCACCCAATCTTGATGATTCTTTCATGTAATGAACAGTACACCAAAACCACTTGGCTCACCAAATTTCGTTCTCCTAGGTTAAACCGTTCGTTTGCAGTAACAGTTTTCATTTTTAGGTTTCACTCTGTTTTCTCCTATAGGGATACATGTATTTGGAACTCTAAATCAAACACGGTTTGTGCTAGCTCTTTGAAACTTGACACAATAAAGCAGTTTCAAGTTCTATCTCTATGGTTTGTTTGCTGTTGATGTAGCCCTAAACAGAGACTGGCGAAAATCACTTTGATGGAAAGGGGTTGCCAAGCTTGCAAAAAACTACGAGTTGCCTGAAATCTCAGCAATCATTTTTTCACCCAATCTTGATGATTCTTTCAGGTAATGATCAGTACACCAAAACCACTTGGCTCACAAAATTTCGTTCTTCTAGGTTAAACCGTTCATTTGCAGTAACCGTTTTCATTTTTAGGTTTGACTCTGTTTTCTCCTATAGGGATACATGTATTTGGAACTCTAAATCAAAAACGGTTTGTGCTAGCTCTTTGAAACTTGACACAATAAAGCAGTTTCAAGTTCTACCTGTATGGTTTGTTTGCTGTTGATGTAGCCCTAAGCAGAGACTGGCGAAAATCACTTTGATGGAAAGGGGTTGCCAAGCTTCCAAGAAACTACGAGTTGCCTGAAATCTCAGCAAACATTTTTTCACCCAATCTTGATGATTCTTTCAGGTAATGATCAGTACACCAAAACCACTTGGCTCACCAGATTTCGTTCTTCTAGGTTAAACCGTTCGTTTGCAGTAACCGTTTTCATTTTTAGGTTTCACTCTGTTTTCTCCTATAGGGATACATGTATTTCGAACTCTAAATCAAACACGGTTTGTGCTAGCTCTTTGAAACTTGACACAATAAAGCAGTTTCAAGTTCTGTCTCTATGGTTTGTTTGCTGTTGATGTAGCCCTAAGCAGAGACTGGCGAAAATCACTTTGATGGAAAGGGGTTGCCAAGCTTCCAGAAACCTACGAGTTGCCTGAAATCTCAGCAAACATCTTTTCACCATATCTTGATGATTCTTTCAGGTAATGATCAGTACACCAAAACCACTTGGCTCACCTAATTTCGTTCTTCTAGGTTAAACCGTTCGTTTGCAGTAACCGTTTTTATTTTTAGGTTTCAGTCTGTTTTCTCCTATAGGGAAACATGTATTTGGAACTCTAAATCAAACACGGTTTGTGCTAGCTCCTTTAAACTTGAAACAATAAAGCAGTTTCAAGTTCTATCTCTATGGTTTGTTTGCTGTTGATGTAGACCTAAGCAGAGACTGGAGAAAATCTCTTTGATTGAAACGGGTTGCCAAGCTTCCAAAAAATTACGAGTTGCCTGAAATCTCAGCAAACATTTTTTCACCCAATCTTGATGATTCTTTCAGGTAATGAACAGTACACCAAAACCACTTGGCTCACCAAATTTCGTTATCCTAGGTTAAACCGTTCGTTTGCAGTAACCGTTTTCATTTTTAGGTTTCACTGTGTTTTCTCCTATAGGGATACATGTATTTGGAACTCTAAATCAAACACGGTTTGTGCTAGCTCTTTGAAACTTGACACAATAAAGCAGTTTCAAGTTCTATCTCTATGGTTTGTTTGCTGTTGAGGTAGCCCTAAGCAGAGACTGGCGAAAATCACTTTGATGGAAAGGGGTTGCCAAGCTTCCAAAAAACTACGAGTTGCCTGAAACTCAGCAAACATATGTTCACCCAATCTTGATGATTCTTTCAGGTAATGATCAGTACACCAAAACCACTTGGGTGACCAAATTTCGTTCATCTAGGTTAAACCGTTCGTTTGCAGTAACCGTTTTCATTTTTAGGTTTCAATCTGTTTTCTCCTATAGGGATACACGTTTTTGGAACTCTAAATCAAACACGGTTTGTGCTAGCTCTTTGAAACTTGACACAATAAAGCAGTTTCAAGTTCTATCTCTATGGTTTGTTTGCTGTGGATGTAGCCCTAAACAGAGACTGGCGAAAATCACTTTGATGGAAAGGGGTTGCCAAGCTTGCAAAAAACTACGAGTTGCCTGAAATCTCAGCAAACATTTTTTCACCCAATCTTGATGATTCTTTCAGGTAATATCAGTACACAAAAACCACTTGGCTCACCAAATTTCGTTCTTCTAGGTTAAACCGTTCATTTGCAGTAACCGTTTTCATTTTTAGGTTTCACTCTGTTTTCTCCTATAGGGATACATGTATTTCGAACTCTAAATCAAACACGGTTTGTGCTAGCTCTTTGAAACTTGATACAATAAAGCAGTTTCAAGTTCTGTCTCTATGGTTTGTTTGCTGTTGATGTAGCCCTAAGCAGAGACTGGCGAAAATCACTTTGATGGAAAGGGGTTGCCAAGCTTCCAAAAAACTACGAGTTACCTGAAATCTCAGCAAACATTTTTTCACCCAATCTTGATGATTCTTGCAGGTAATGATCAGTACACCAAAACCTCTTGGCTCACCAAATTTCGTTCTTCTAGGTTAAACCGTTCGTTTGCAGTAACCGTTTTCATTTTTAGGTTTCACTCTGTTTTCTCCTATAGGAATACATGTATTTGGAACTCTAAATGAAAGACGGTTTGTGCTAGCTCTTTGAAACTTGACACAATAAAGCAGTTTCAAGTTCTATCTCTATGGTTTGTTTGCTGTTGATGTAGCCCTAAGCAGAGACTGGCGAAAATCACTTTGATGGAAAGGGGTTGCCAAGCTTCTAAAAAAGTACGAATTGCCTGAAATCTCAGCAAACATTTTTTCACCCAATCTTGATGATTCTTTCAGGTAATGATCAGTACACCAAAACAACTTGGCTCACCAAATTTCGTTCTTCTAGGTTAAACCGTTCGTTTGCAGTAACCGTTTTTATTTTTAGGTTTCACTCTGTTTTCTCCTATAGGGATACATGTATTTGGAACTCTAAATCAAACACAGTTTGTGCTAGCTCTTTGAAACTTGACACAATAAAGCAGATTAAAGTTCTATCTCTATGGTTTGTTTGCTGTTGATGTAGCCCTAAGCAGAGACTGGCGAAAATCACTTTGATGTAAAGGGGTTGCCAAGCTTCCAAAAAACTACGAGTTGCCTGAAATCTCAGCAAACATTTTTTCACCCAATCTTGATGATTCTTTCAGGTAATGATCAGTACACCAAAACCACTTGGCTCACCTAATTTCGTTCTTCTTGGTTAAACCGTTCGTTTGCAGTAACCGTTTTCATTTTTAGGTTTCACTCTGTTTTCTCCTATAGGGATACATGTATTTGGAACTCTAAATCAAACACGGTTTGTGCTAGCTCTTTGAAACTTGACACAATA
The DNA here is from genome assembly GCF_052094955.1 of Ictidomys tridecemlineatus. Lineage (NCBI taxonomy): Eukaryota > Metazoa > Chordata > Mammalia > Rodentia > Sciuridae > Ictidomys > Ictidomys tridecemlineatus. Next base: position 23,251 of record NW_027524988.1, read on the forward strand.
AAGCAGTTTCAAGTTCTGTCTCTATGGTTTGTTTGCTGTTGATGTAGCCCTAAGCAGAGACTGGCGAAAATCACTTTGATGGAAAGGGGTTGCCAAGCTTCCAGAAACCTACGAGTTGCCTGAAATCTCAGCAAACATCTTTTCACCATATCTTGATGATTCTTTCAGGTAATGATCAGTACACCAAAACCACTTGGCTCACCTAATTTCGTTCTTCTAGGTAAAACCGTTCGTTTGCAGTAACCGTTTTTATTTTTAGGTTTCAGTCTGTTTTCTCCTATAGGGAAACATGTATTTGGAACTCTAAATCAAACACGGTTTGTGCTAGCTCCTTTAAACTTGAAACAATAAAGCAGTTTCAAGTTCTATCTCTATGGTTTGTTTGCTGTTGATGTAGACCTAAGCAGAGACTGGAGAAAATCTCTTTGATGGAAACGGGTTGCCAAGCTTCCAAAAAATTACGAGTTGCCTGAAATCTCAGCAAACATTTTTTCACCCAATCTTGATGATTCTTTCAGGTAATGAACAGTACACCAAAACCACTTGGCTCACCAAATTTCGTTATCCTAGGTTAAACCGTTCGTTTGCAGTAACCGTTTTCATTTTTAGGTTTCACTGTGTTTTCTCCTATAGGGATACATGTATTTGGAACTCTAAATCAAACACGGTTTGTGCTAGCTCTTTGAAACTTGACACAATAAAGCAGTTTCAAGTTCTATCTCTATGGTTTGTTTGCTGTTGATGTAGCCCTAAACAGAGACTGGCGAAAATCACTTTGATGGAAGGGGTTGCCAAGCTTGCAAAAAACTACGAGTTGCCTGAAATCTCAGCAAACATCTTTTCACCATATCTTGATGATTCTTTCAGGTAATGATCAGTACACCAAAACCACTTGGCTCACCAAATTTCGTTATTCTAGGTTAAACCGTTCATTTGCAGTAACCGTTTTCATTTTTAGGTTTCACTCTGTTTTCTCCTATAGGAATACATGTATTTGGAACTCTAAATGAAAGACGGTTTGTGCTAGCTCTTTGAAACTTGACACAATAAAGCAGTTTCAAGTTCTATCTCTATGGTTTGTTTGCTGTTGATGTAGCCCTAAGCAGAGACTGGCGAAAATCACTTTGATGGAAAGGGGTTGCCAAGCTTCCAAAAAAGTACGAATTGCCTGAAATCTCAGCAAACATTTTTTCACCCAATCTTGATGATTCTTTCAGGTAATGATCAGTACATCAAAACAACTTGGCTCACCAAATTTCGTTCTTCTAGGTTAAACCGTTCGTTTGCAGTAACCGTTTTTATTTTTAGGTTTCACTCTGTTTTCTCCTATAGGGATACATGTATTTGGAACTCTAAATCAAACACAGTTTGTGCTAGCTCTTTGAAACTTGACACAATAAAGCAGATTAAAGTTCTATCTCTATGGTTTGTTTGCTGTTGATGTAGCCCTAAGCAGAGACTGGCGAAAATCACTTTGATGTAAAGGGGTTGCCAAGCTTCCAAAAAACTACGAGTTGCCTGAAATCTCAGCAAACATTTTTTCACCCAATCTTGATGATTCTTTCAGGTAATGATCAGTACACCAAAACCACTTGGCTCACCTAATTTCGTTCTTCTTGGTTAAACCGTTCGTTTGCAGTAACCGTTTTCATTTTTAGGTTTCACTCTGTTTTCTCCTATAGGGATACATGTATTTGGAACTCTAAATCAAACACGGTTTGTGCTAGCTCTTTGAAACTTGACACAATAAAGCAGTTTCAAGTTCTATCTCTATGGTTTGTTTGCTGTTGATGTACCCCTAAGCAGAGACTGGCGAAAATCACTTTGAAGGAAAGGGGTTGCCAAGCTTCCAAAAAACTATGAGTTGCCTGAAATCTCAGCAAATATTTTTTCACCCAATCTTGATGATTCTTTCAGGTAATGATCAGTACACCAAAACCACTTGGCTCACCAAATTTCGTTCTTCTAGGTTAAACCGTTCGTTTGCAGTAACCGTTTTCATTTTTAGGTTTCACTGTGTTTTCTCCTATAGGGATACATGTATTTGGAACTCTAAATCAAACACGGTTTGTGCTAGCTCTTTGAAACTTGACACAATAAAGCAGTTTCAAGTTCTATCTCTATAGTTTGTTTGCTGTTGATGTAGCCCTAAGCAGAGAC
>NW_027524989.1:0-25407 GCF_052094955.1 Ictidomys tridecemlineatus
ACAGAGAACAGAGATTTTAGACCTAGGTGCAGCAGGACTGTTACAGAGAGCAGAGGATCGAGACTGGGGTGCAGAAGACCTTTTACGTAGAGCAGAGTTTGGAGACTGGGGTGCAGAAGGACTGATATAGAGGGCAGAGTTTATAGACTGGGTTGCAGAAGTATCTAACAGAGAGCAGATGTTGCAGACAGGTGTAGAATAATCGTTGCAGAGAGAAGAGTTTGGAGACTGGGGTGCTGAAGGCCTGTTACAGTGAGCAGAGTTTGGAGACTAAGGTGCAAAAGGCCTGTTAAAGAGAGCAGAGTTTGAAGACTGGGGTGCAGAATGATTGTAATAGAGAGCAGAGTTAGGATACTGGGTGGCAGAAGGATCTTACAGAGAGCAGAGTTTTTAGACTGAGGTGAAGGAGGACTGTTACAGAGAGCAGTGTTTTGAGACTGGGGTACAGAGGGATCCTGCAGAGAGAGGAGGTTTGAGACTGAGGTGTAAAAGGACTTTTACAGAGAGCAGAGGTTGGAGACTGCGGTGCAGAAGGACTGTTACAGGGAGCAAATTTTGGAGCCTGTGTTGCAGAAAGATCTTACATAGAGCCGAGTTTGGAGACTGAGGTGCAGAAGGACTGTTACAGAGAGCTAAGGTTGGGAGTCTGGGGTGCAGAAGGATTGTTGCAGAGAGCAAAATTTTCAGACTGAGGTTAAGAAGGACTGTTGCAGAGAGCAGATTTTGGAGACTGGGTTGCAGAAAGATCGTTACAGAGAGCAGAAGTTGTAGACTGTGGTGCAGAACAACTGCTACAGAGAGCAGAAGTTGGAGACTGGGGTGCAGAAGGCCTGTTACAGAGAGCAGAGTTCTGAGACTTGGGTGCAGAAGAACTTTTACAGAGAGCAGAGTTTTTTAGACTGGGTTTAAAAGGATATTATAGAGAGCAGAGGTTTGGGACTGTGGTGCAGAAGGACGGTTGTAGAGAGCAGATATTGGAGACTGCAGTACAGAAGGACTGTTGTAGAGAGCTGAGGTTGGAGACTAGCGTACAAAAGGACTTTTTCAGAGAGCAGATGTTGGAGACTTTTGTTCAGAAGGACTGTTGCAGAGAGCAGAATTTGGAGAATGGGGTACAGAAAGTCTTTTGCAGAGAGCAGAGTTTGGAGACTGAGGTTCAGATGGACGGATAATGAAAGCAGAGGTTGGAGAGTGGCGTGCAAAAAGACCTTTACAGAGAGCAGAGTTTGTAGACTGTGGTACAGAAGGACTATTACAGAGAGCAGAGTTTGGAGACTGGGAGCAGAAGGATTGTTGTGGAGTACAGAGGTAGGAGACTGGAGTGCACCAGGATCGTTGCAAAAAGAAGAGGTTGGAGACTGGAGTGGAGAAAAAATATTACAGAGAGCAGATTTTGGAAACTGGGGTGTAGAAAGATCTTTCAGAGACCAGAGTTTGGAGACTGAGTTTCAGAAGAATTGTTGAAGAGAACAGAAGCTGGAGACTGGGGTGAAGAATGATCGTTGCAGTCAGCAAAGTTTCCAGACTCAGATGCAGAAGGAGTTTTACACAGAGCAGAGGTTGAAGAATGAGGTGAAGAAGGACAGTTACAGAGAGCAGATGTGGGAGACATGGGTGCAGGACTGATACAGAGAAGAAGTTGGAGACTGAGGTACAGAAGGACTGTTTCAGAGAGCAGAGGTTGGAGACTCGGGTGTAGAAGGATTATTGCAGAGAGCAAGTTTTCAGACTGAGGTATAGAAAAAACTGTTGAAGAGAGCAGATGTTGGAGATCTGGGATGCACAAGGACTGTTGCAGCGAGCAGAGGTTGGAGACTGGGGTGCAGAGGGATCATTGCAGAGAGCAGAGGTTGAGACTGGGGTGCAGAAAGCCTTTTACAAAGAGCAGAGTTTGGATACTGAGGTGCATTAGGACTGTTACAGAGAGCAGAGATTGGAGACTGGGGTGCAGAAGGACTGTTGCAGAGCAGAATATGGAGACTAGGGTGTAGAAGGACTATTACAGATTGCAGAGGTTGTAGACTGGGGTGCAGAAGCATCATAAAGAAAGCAGAGTTTGGAGACTGAGGTGGAGAAGGACTGTTGCAGAGGGCAGAGATTGGAGACTGGGGTGCAGAAGGACTGATACAGAGGGCAGAGTTGGGAGACTGTTGTGCAGAAGCATCTTAGAGCAAGCGAAGTTTGCAGACTGAGGTGCAGAAAGACTGTTACAGAGAGCAGAGGTTGGAGACTGGGGTGCAGAAGGACTGTTATAAAGAGCAGAGTTTGGAGACTGGGAAGCAGAAGGACTGTTGCAGAGTACAGAGGTTTGAGACTGGGGTGCAGCAGGACCGTTGCAGAAAGTAGAGGTTGAAACTAGCGTGGAGAAGAAATATTACAGAGAGCAGATTTTAGAAACTGGGGTGCAGAAATATTTTTCAAAGAGCAGAGGTTGGAGACTTAGGTGCAGAAGGATCCTTGCAGAGAGTAGGTGTTGGAGACTGGGGTGCAGAAGGATTGTTTAGAGAGCAGATGTTGGAGACTGGGATTCAGAAGAACTCTTGCAGAGAGCTGAGTTTGAAGACTGAGGTGGAGAAGGACTGTTCCAGAGAAAGCGGTTGGAGAATGGGGTACAGAAGTATTGTTGCAGAGAGCAGAGCTTTAAGACTGAGGTACAGAAAGTTCTTTGCAGAGAGCAGAGGTGGAGACTTGGCTGCAGAAGGACTGTTACACAGAGAACATGTTGCAGACTGAGCTGCCGAAAGAATGTTGCAGACAGCAGCGGTTGGAGACTGGGGTGCATAAGGACTGTTGCAGAGAGAAGAGTTGGATATGAGGTACAGAAGGACTGTTACAGAGAGCAGAGTATGTAGACTGGGGAGCAGAAGGACTGATAAAGAAAGCAAAGGTTGGAGACTGGTGTGCAGAAGGACTGTTACAAAGAGCAGAGTTTGGAGAATGCGGTACAGAAAGACTGTTACCAAAAGCAGAGTTTGACAACTGGGGTGCAGAAAGAGTGTTGGAAAGAACAGAGGTTGGAGACTGAGGTGCAGAAGGACTGTTTACAGAGAGCAGAGTTTTTAGACAATGTTTCAGAAAGATCTTACAGAGAGCAGAGTTTGTAGACCGAGGCGCAGCAGGACTGTTAAAGAGAGCAGAGGTTGGAGACTGGGGTTCAGAAGGCCTGTTATGGAGAGCAGAGTTTGGAGAAGGGCTCCAGAAGGACTGTTACTGATGGCAGAGTTTGGAGACTTGGTTGCAGAAGGGTTTTCCAGAGAGCAGATGTTGGAGACTGAGGTGCAGAAGAACTTTTACAAAGAGTAGAGTTTGGAGACTGAGTTTCAGAAGGATCTTTGCAGAGAACAGAGGTTGGAGCCTGGGGTACAGAAGGATCGTTGCAGTCAGCAGAGTTTCCAGAATGAGATCCAGAAGGACTCTTACACATATCAGAGGTTGAAGACTGAGGTGAAGAAGGACAGGTACGGAGAGCAGAAGTGGGAAACAGGGGTGCAGGACTGATACTGAGCACAAGATGGAGACTGAGGTACAGAAGGACTGTTACAGAGGGCAGAAGTTGGAGACTCAGGTGCAGAAGGATAATTGCAGAGCGCAGAGTTTTCAGACTGAGGTACAGAAGAACTGTTGCAGAGAGCAGATGTTGGAGATTGGGGTGCAGAAGGACTGTTGCAGCGAGCAGAGATTGGAGACGGGGGTGCAGAAGGACTGTTGCAGAGCATTTTATAAAGACTAGGGTGTAGAAGGACTGTTCCAGAGAGCAGAGGTTAGAGATTAAGGTGCAGAAGGACTGTTGTAGAGATCAGAGGATAGAGACTGGGTTTGAGAAGGACAGTTGCAGAGAGCAGATGTTGGAGACTGGGATGTAGAAAGAATGTTGCAGAGAGCAGTATTTAGAGACTGGGGTGCATATGGACCATTGCAGACTGCAGAGGTTGCAGACTGAAGTGCAGAAGGACTGATACAGACAGCAGAGTTTCGAGAATGTGGTGCAGAAGGACTGATACAAAAAGCAGAGTTTGGAGAATGTGGTGCAGAAGGACCCTTAAAGAGAACAGAGTTTGGAGACGGCGGTAGAGAAGGACTGTTACAAAGAGCAGAGTTTGGAGACAGGTGTGCAAAATTATCTTACAGGGAGCATAGGTTGTAGACTGGGGTGCAGAAGGACTGTTGCAGAGCAGATCATGGAGACAAGGGTGTAGAAGGACTATTACAGAGAGCACAGGTTGTAGACTGGGGTGCAGAAGCTTCATACAGAGAGCAGAGTTTGGAGACTGAGGTGCAGAAGGACTGTTACAGAGAACAGAGATTGGAGACTGGGGTGCAGAAGAACTGATACAGAGGGCAGAGTTGGGAGACTGGTGTGCAGAAGCATCTTACAGCGAGCGAAGTATGGAGACTGAGGTCCAGAAAGACTGTTGCCGAGAGCAGAGGTTGGAGACTGAGGTGCAGAAGGACTGTTAAAGAGAGCAGAGTTTGGAGACTTGGCTTCAGAAGGCCTGTTACAGAGAGAAGAGGTTGGAGACTGAGGAGCAGAAGGACAGTTTCAGAGAACAGAAGTTGGAGACTGGGGTGAATAAGGACCGTTGCTGAGAGAAGAGGTTGGAGACTGATGTGCAGAAGGACTTATACAGAGAGCACAGGTAGGAAACTGGAGTGCAAAATGAATGTTGCAGAGAGCAGAGGTTTGAGACTGGGGTGCAGAAAGACTGTTAAAGAGAGCAGAGCTTGGAGAGTGGGTTCAGAAGGACTTATTGAGAAAGCAGATGTTGGAGACTGGGGTGCAGAAAGACGGATAAAGCAAGCAGAGGTTGGAGACTCCGGTACAGAACGACTGCTACAGAATGCGGAGGTTTGAGAATGGGGTGCAGAAGGACTGTTGCAGAGAACAGAGGTTGGAGACTGGGGTGCAGAAGCACCTTTGCAGAGAGCAGAGGTTTGAGACTGAGGTGCAGAATTATTGTTACAGAGAGCAGAGTTTAAAGACTGGGGTGCAGAAAGACTGTTTCAGTGAGCAGAGTTTGCAGACTGGGTTTCAGAAGGGTCTCACAGAAAGAAGAGGTTGGTGACTGATTTACAAAAGGACTGTTACAGTGAGCAGAGTTTTTAGACTGAGGTACAGAAGAACTGTTGCAGAAAGCAGGTATTGGAGACTGGGTGAACAAGGCTGTTTCAGTGAGCACAGGTTGGAGACAGGGTGCAGAAGGATCGAAGCAGAGAGCAGAGGTTGGAGACTGGGGTGCAGAAAAACTGACAAAGACAGAAGAGGTTGGAGACTTGGGTGCAGAAGGCCTGTTACAGAGAGCAGAGTTTGGAGACTGGGGTGCAGAAGGACTATTACAGAGAGCAGAGTTTGGAGACTGGGTTGCAGAAGAATCTTACAGAGATCAGAGGTTGGAGACTGAGGTGCAGAAGAACTGTTGCAGAGAGTAGAGTTTGGAGACCTAGGTGCAGAAGGACCGTTGCAGAGAGCAGAGCTGGGAAACTGAGGTGCAGAATGATTGATAAAGAGAGCAGAGGTTGGAGATTGGGGTGCAGAAAGACTGTTGCAGAGAGCAAAGGTTAAAGACTGTGGTGCAGAAGGACTGTTACAGAGAGCAGAGTTTGGACACTGGGGTGCAGGTCTGATACAGAAAGCAGATGTTGGAGACTGGGATGCAGAGTTATTGTTGCAGACAGAAGAGGTTGGAGACTGGGTTTCAGAAGGACTGTTGCAGAGAGCAGAATTTGGAGACTTACGTGCAGAAGGACTGTTACAGAAGCAGAGGTTTGAGACTGGGATGCAGAAGGACTGTTGCAGAGAACAGAGGTTGAAGACTGGGGTGCAGAAGGATAGTGGAAGAGAGCAGAATTTTCAGTTGAGGTGCAGAGGACTAATGCAGAGAGCAGATGTTGGAGACTTGGGTGCAGAAAGACAGTTGCAGAGAGCAGAGGTTGGAGATTCGTGTGCAGGAGGACTGTTCCAGAGAGGAGATGTTGGAGACTGGGGTGCAGAAAGCCTGTTACAGAGAGCAGAGTTTTTAGAAGGGGTGCATAAGGACTGTTACAGAGAGTAGAGTTTGGATACTGAGGTGCAGATGGACAATTGCAGAGAGAAGAGTTTGAAGACTGAGGTGCAGAAAGACTGATAAAGAAAGCAGAGTTTAGAGACTGGGGTGCAGAAGGACTATTACAGAGAGCAGAGGTTGGGGACCGTGGTGCAGAAGAACTGTTACAGAGAGCAGAGGTTGGAGACTGGGGTGCAGAAGGACTGTTGTAGAGAACAGAGGTTGGAGACTGGGGTGCAGAAGGATTGTTGCAGAGAGCAGAGGTTGGAGACTAAGGTGCAGAAGGACTGTTACAGAGAGCAGAGGTTGGAGACTGGGGTGCAGAAGGACTGTTGCAGAGAACAGAGGTTAGCGACTGAGGTGCACAAGGACCGTTGAAGATAGCAGAGGTTGGAGACTGAGGTGCAGAAGGATCTTACAGAGAGCAGAGGTTAGAGACTGAAGTGCAGAAGGACTGTTGTAGAGAGCAGAAGTAGGAGACTGGGGTGCAGAAGAATTGTTGCAGAGAGCAGAGTTTGGAGACTGGGGTTCACGACTGGAAAGAAAGCAGAGGTTTGAGACTGGGGTGCTGAAGGACCGTTACAGAGAGCTGAGATTGGAGACTGGGGTGCAAAAAGTCTTTTACAAAGAGCAGAGATTGGAGATTGGGGAGCCGAAGAAATGTTACTGAGAGTAGAGTTTGGACACTAAGGTAAAGAAGCATATTACAGCGAGCAGAGTTTGGAGAGTGGGGTGAAAATGTATCTTTGCAGAGAGCAGAATTTGGAGACTGGGGTGCAGAAGAATTGTTACAGAGAACAGAGTTTTGATTTTGAGGTTCAGAAGGACTGTTGCATAGTGCAGAAGTTGGAGATTTGGGCGCAGAAGGACTATTGCAGAGAGCAGAAGTTAGAGACTGAGGTGCAGAAGGACTGTTACAAAGAGCAGAGGATTGAGACAGGTGTGCAGAATGAATGATACATAAAGCAGACTTTGGAGACTGGGGTACAGGAGGACCATTAAAAAGAGAAGAGGTTGGAGACTGGGGTGCAGAAGAACTGTTGCAGAGATAAGATGATAAAGACTGGGGTTCAGTAGGACTGTAGCAGAGAGCAGACGTTGGAGACTGTGGTGCAGAAGGACTGATACAGAAATCAGTGTTTGGAGACTGGGGTGTAGAAGAACCGTTACAGGGAGCAGATTTGGAGACTGCGGTACAGATGGACTGTTACAGAGAGCAGAGTTCGGAGACGGGGTTGCAGAAGGATCTTACAGAGAGCAGAGGTTGGAGACTCGGGTGCAGAAGGACTGTTGCAGAGAGCAGACATTGGGGACTGGGGTGCAGAAGAATCCTTTCAGAGAGCAGAGGTTGGCAACTGGGGTGTAGAAGGATTGTTGCAGAGAGCAGAATTTGTAGACTGAGGTGCAGAAGGGCTGCTACAGGGAGCAGAGTTTGGAGACTGGGATGCAGAAATACTGTTGCAGTAAGCAGAGGTTAGAGACTTGGTTGGAGAAGGAATGTTACAGAGAGCAGAGTTTGTAAACTGGGGTGCGGAAAGACCATTACAAAGAGCAGAGTTTGGAGACTGCAGTACAGAAAGACTGTTACATAGAGCAGATGTTGGAGGCTGTGGTGCAGAATGACTGTTGCAGAGCAGATGTTGGATACTGGGGTGCAGAAGAACTGTTACAGAGAGCAGAGGTTGGAGACTGTGGTGCAGAAGGACTGAGACAGAAAGCAGATTTTGGAGACGGGGTGCAGAAGGAGCATTACAGAGAGCAGAGGTTAGAGACTGCAGTACAGAAGAACTGTTTTAGAGAACAAGGTTGAAGACTGGGGTGCATAGGGTGTATTATGTATTTGGGGAGTTCAAATCTCAATTGAGTCGAATGTATGAAAGATGATATGTCTTGAGCTCTGTAATGTTTTGAACAATCAATAAAAAAAAAAAATAAAAAAAAAAAAAAAAAAAGACTGGGGTGCATAGGGACCATTGCAAAGTGCAGATGTTGGAGACTCCGGTGCAGAATGAATGTTACAGAGAGCAGAGTGTGGAAACTGGGGTGCAGAAGAATCATAAAGGGAGGAATGTTTGGACACTTGGGTGCAGAACGATTGTTGCAGAGAGCAGACGTTGGAGACTGGGGTGCAGAAGGATCGTTGCAGAGAGTAGATTATGGAGACTGTGGTATTGAAGGACTGTTCTAGAGAGCAGACGTTGGAGACTGGGGTGCAGGAGAACTGTTGCAGAGAGCAGTTGTTGAAGACTGAGGTGCAGAAAAACTGTTACAGACAGCAGTGTTTGGAGACTTGGGTGTAGAAGGACTAATACTGAGAGCTGAGTTTGGTGACTGGGCACCAGAAGGATCTTACAGAGAGGAAATTTTTGAGACTGGGGTTTAGAAGGATTGTTGCAGAGAGCAGACGTTAGAGACTGGGGTGCAGAAGAATTGCTGCAGAAAGTAGATTATGGAGACTGGTGTATAGAAGGACTGTTCTAGAGAGCAGAGTTTGAAGACTGGGGTGAAGAAGGACTGTTGCAGAGAGCAGTTGTTGAAGACTGAGGTGTAGAAAAACTGTTACAGAGATCAGTGTTTGAAGACTAAGGTGCAGAAGAACTGTCACAGAGAGGAGAGGTTGGAGACTGGGTGCAGAAGGACTGTGCAGAGTGCAGTGTTTTGAGACTGGGGTGCAGAAAGACTGTTACAGAGAATAGAGGTTAGAGACTGCTGTAAAGAAGAACTGTTAAAGAGAGCAGAGGTATGAGACAGGTGTGCAGAAGGATCTTACAGAGAGCAGAAGTTGGAGATTGGTGTGCAATAGGACTGATGCAGAGAGCAGAGTTTGGAGAATCGGGTGCAGAAGGATTGTTGCAGAGAGAAGAGGTTGGATACTGAGGTGCAGAAGGCCTGTTTCAAAGAGCACAGCTTGGAGACTGGGGAGCAGATGACATGTAACACAGCAGAGTTTAGAGACTGAGTGGCATAAGGATCTTACAGAGAGCAGAGGTTGGTGACTGAGGTGCCGAAGGACTGTCAGAGAGGGCAGAGGTTGGAAACTGGGGTCCAGAAGAATCCTGTCAGAGAGGAGAGTTTTCAGAATGATGTTTAGAAAAACTGTTGCAGAGAGCAGATGTAGGGGACTGGGGTGCAGAATAACTGTTGCAGAGAGCAGAGGTTGTGGAATTGGGTGTAGAAGGATCATTGTAGAGAACATAGGGTGAAGACTGGGGTGCCGAAGGAGTTTTACAGACTGCAGAATTTTGAGACTGGGGTGCAGAAGAACTGTCATAGAAAGCAGAGTTTTGAGACTGGTTTTTAGAAGGATCTTACAGAGAGCAGAGGTTGGCGACTGAGGTGCAGAAGGACTGTTACAGAGAGTAGATGTTGAACACTGAGGTGCAGAAACACCTTTGCAAAGAGAAGCGGTTGGAGACTGAGGTGCAGAAGGACTGTTGCAGAGTGCAGAGGTTGGAGACTTGGTTGCAGGACTGTTGCAGAGTGCAGAGGTTGAAGTTTGGTGTTCCAAAAGACTGTTGCAGCTAGCAGACTTTAGAGACTGAAATGCAGAAGGACAGTTACAGAGCACAGGTTGGAGATTGAGTGCAGAAGGACTGATAGAGAAAGCAGAGGTTGGAGAGTGTGGTGCAGAAGGACCGTTACAGAGAGAAGACTTTGGAAACTGCAGTACAAAAGTACTGTTACAGAGAGCATAGGTTCGAGACTGGGGTGGAGAAGGACTGTTGTAGAGAGCAGATGTTGGAGACTGGGGTGCAGAAGGATTGTTGCAGAGAGCACAGGTTGGAGACTGGGTGCAGTAGGACAATTGCAGAGTGCAGAGGTTGCAGACTATGGTGGAGAAGGACTGTTGCAGAGCAGAGTTTGGAGACTGGGTGCAGAAGGCCTGTTACAGATAGCAAAGTTTGGAGACTGGGGTGCAGAAGAAGTGTTGTAGAGAACAGAGGTTGAAGACTGGGTTGCAGAAGGATCGTAGCAGAGACAAGAGGTTGGAGACTGTGGTGCAGGAGGACTGATACAGAAAGCAGAGTTCAGAGACTGGGGTGCAGAATTCCTGTTACAGACAGCAGAGTTTGGAGACTGGGGTGCAGAAAGATTGGTACAGAGAGCAGAGTTTTAATACTGGGTTGCAGAAAGATATTAAGGAGAGCAAAAGTTGGAGACTGAGGTGCAGAAGCATTGTTACAGAGAGAAGAGGTTGGAGACTGAGGTGCAGAAGGACCGTTGCAGAGAGCAGACATTGGAGACCAAGGTGCAGAAGGATTGTTACAGAGAGCAGAGGTTGGAGACTGGGGTGCAGAAGGACTGATACAGAAAGCAGAGGTTGGAGACTCAGGTGCCGAAGGACCCTTATAGAGAGCAGAGGTTGGAGACTGAGGTGCAGAAGGACTGTTGCAGAGAGGAGAGTTTGCAGACTGAGTTGCAGAAGAACTGTTACAGTGGGCAGATTTCGAGACTGTTGTGGAAAACGACTGATACTAAAAGCAGAGGTTGGATACTGGGGAGCATAAGGACCCTTACAGAGAGCAGAGGTTGGAGACTGGGGTGCAGAAGAACTGTTGAAGAGAACAGAGGTTGGAGACAAGGGTGCAGAAGGATCGTTGCAGAGAGCAGAGGTTGGAGACTGAGGTGCAGAAGGATTGTTACAGAGAGCAGAGGTTTGAGACTTTGGTGCAGAAGACTGTTGCAGAATGAAGAGGTTGCAGACTGGGGTGTGGAAAAACTTTTGCAGAGAAAGGAGTTTCGAGACTTAGGTGCAGAAGGACCGTTGCTGAGAGCAGCATTTGGAGATTGACTTGAAGAAGGATTGTTACAGAGAGAAGAGTTTGGAGACTGAGGTTCTGAAGAACTGTTACAGAGAGCAGAGGTCTTAGACTGGGGTACCGATGGATCTTACAGAGAGCAGAGATTGGAGACTGGGGTGCAGAAGGACTGTTATAGAAAGCAGAGATCTGAGACTTGGGTGCAAAAGGACTGTTGTAGAGAGAAGAGGTTGAAGCTGAGGTGCAGAAGGACTGCTGCAGAGAAAAGAGGTTGGAGATGAGTTTCAGAAGGACTGTTACAGAGAGCAGAGTTTGCAGACTTGGGTGCAGAAGGACTGTAATAGAAAGCAGAGTTTGGAGACTGCGGTGCAGAAGGACCGTTACAGAGAGCAGAAGTTGGAGACTGTGGTACAGAAGGACTTTTACAGAGAGCAGAGGTTGCAAAGGGGGGTGCAGAAGAACTGTTGCAGAGTTCAGATGTTGGAGACTGGGGTGTAGAAGGATCGTTGCAGAGAGAATAGGTTGGATACTGGGGTGCTGAAGGCCTGTTACATAGAGTTGAGTTTGTAGACTGGGGTGCAGGAGGCCTGTTACAGAGAGAAGAGTTTGGAGACTGGGGAGCAGGTGGACTGTTACAGAGAGCAGAGGTTGGAGACTGGGGTGCAGAAGGATACTTGCAGAGAGCAGAGTTTTCAGACTGAGGTGCAGAAGGACTGTTGAGAGTGCAGACGTTAAAGACTGGGTTGCAGAAGGACGGTTGCAGTGAGGAGATGTTGGAGGCTGGAGTGCAGAAGGACTCTTACAGAGAGCAGATGTTGGAGACTCAGGTGCAGAAGGACAGTTACAGACAGTAGAGTTTAGAGACAGAGGTGTAGAAGGACTGTTAAAGAGAGCAGATGTTGGAGACTTTGGTGTAAAAGGACTGTTGCAGAGAGCAGAGGTGTGGGACTCGGATGAAGAAAGACTGTTGCAGAGTGCAGAGTTTAGAGACTGAAGTACAGAAGGACTGTTTCAGAGAGTAGAGTTATGAGACTGGGGTGAGGTAGGACTGATACAGAAAGGAGACTTTGGAAACTGAGGTGCATAAGGACCGTTACAGAGAACAGAGGCTGGAGACTGCAGTACATAAGGACTGATACAGAGAGTGGAGATTGGAGACTAGTGTACAGAAGAACTGTGGCAGAGAGCAGATGGTGGACACTGTGGTGTAGACGGACAGTTGCAGAGAGCAGAGGTTGGAGAATGGGGTGCAGAACGACTGTTGAAGATAACAGAGGTTGGAGACTTGGGTTCAGATGGACTGTTGCAGAGAACAGAGGTTGGAGACTGGGGTGCAGAAGGACCGTTGAAAAGAGCAGAGGTGGGAGACTGTGGTGGAGAAGGAATGTTACAGAGAGAAGAGTTTGGAAACTGAGGTGCAGAAGGATTTTACAGAGAGCAGAGTTTGGAGACGTGGGTGCAGGAGGACTGTTGCAGAGAGAAGACGTTGGAGACTGGGGTGCAGAAGAATCATTGCAAAGAGAACAGGTTGAAGACTGGGGTGCAGAAGGACGGTTACAAAATGCAGAGTTTGAAGACTGTGGTAAAGAAAGACTGTTAGAGAAAGCAGAGGATTGAGACTGGGGTGCGAAAGCATCATTGGAGAGGGCAGAGGTTAGAGACTGATCCAGAAATCAGAGTTTAGAGACTGGGTTTCACAAGGATATTACCGAGCGCAGAGATTAAGGTGCAGCAGGACTGTTAGAGAGCACAGAGTTTGGAGACTGAGGTACAGAAGGATCATTGCAGAGAGCAGAGGTGGAGACGGTGTTGCAGAAGGATCATTAAAAAGAGCAGAGGTTGGAGACTGGGGTGCAGAAGGACTGTTAAAGAGAGCACAGGTTGGAGACTGGGGTGCAGAAAAAATTTTGCAGAGAGCACAGGTTGGAGACTGTGGTGCAGAAGGAGTGTTGCAGAGAGAAGAGGTCGGAGACTGTGGTGCAGAAGGACTGATATAGAAAGCAGAGGTTGGAGACTGGGGTGGAGAAGAACCCTTACAGAGAGCAGAGTTTGGAGACTGGGGTGCAAAAGGACTGTTACAGAGAGCAGAGTTTGGAGACGGGATGGAAAAAAATCTTTACAGAGAGAAGAGGTTGGGGATAGGGTGAAGAAGGCCTCTTAAAGAAAGCAGAGGTTGAAGACTGAGGTGCAAAAGGACTGTTGCAGAGAGCAGAGGTTTGAGACTGAGGTGTAGAAGGACTGTAACAGAGAGCAGAGTTTGGAGACTGGGGTGCAGAAGGACTGATACAAAAAGCACAGTTTGGAGACTGATGTGCACAATGACAGTTACAAAGAGCAAAGGTTGGAGACAGCAGTACAGAAGGACTGCTACAGAGAGCAGAGTTTGGAGACTTTGGTGGAGAAGGACTGTTACAGAGAGCATATGTTTGAGACTGGGGAACAGAAGGACTGTTTCAGAGAGCGGAGGTTGGAGACTGAGGTGAGAAGGACTGTTGCAGAAAACAGATCTTGGAGACTGGGGTGCATAATGACCATTGGAGAGAGCAGAGTTTGGAGACTGAGGTGCAGAAGGACTGTTGTAGAGAGCAGAGGTTGGAGACTGGTGTTCAGAATAACTGATATAGAAAGCAGAGTTTGGAGACTGGGGTGCAGAAGGCACGTTATGGAGAGCAGAGGTTGGAGACTGCGGTATAGAAGGACTGTTACAGAGAGCAAATATTGGAAACTCGGGAGTAGAAGGACTGTTGCAGAGGACAGACGTTGGAGACTGGGGTGCCGCAGGACACTTGCTGAAACCAGAGGATAAATTCTGGAGTGGAGAAGGAATGTTACAGAGAGCAGAGTTTGGAAACTGGAGTGCAGAAAAATCTTCCAGATAGCAGAGTTTGGAGACTGTTGTGCAGAAGGACAGATGCAGAGAGCAGAGTTTGGACACTGGGGTGCAGAAGGACTGTTGCAGAGAGCAGAGGTTGGAGACTTGTGTGCAGAAGGACTGTTGCAGAGAGCAAAGTTTGGAACCTGAGGTGCAGAAGTCCTGTTACATAGAGCAGAGGTTAGAGACTGAGGTGCACTAGGATTGTTATAGACAGCAGAGTTTGGAGACTGGGGTGCAGAAGTACTGTTACAGAGAGCAGAGTTTTGAGAGTGGGGTGCAGAAAGACTTTTGCAGAGAACAAAGGTTGGAGACTCGGGTGCCGAAGGACTGTTGCAGAGAACAAAGGTTGGAGACTGGGGTGCAGAAGGACTGTTGCAGATAGCAGAGGTTGGAGACTGTGGTTAAGAAGGACAATTAGATAGAGCAGAAGTTGAAGACTGGGGTGCAGAAGAACTGTTATAGAGAGCAGTATTTGGAGACTGGGTTGCAGAAAGATCTTACAAAGAGGAGAAGTCGGAGACTGAGCTGTAGCTGGAGTGTTACAGAGACCAGTGTCTGGAGACTGAGGTGCAGAAGGATTGTGACAGAGAACAGAGGTTGGAGACTGAGATTAAGAAGGACTTTTACAGAGAGCAGAGTTTGGAAAACTGGGTGCAGAAGGACCGTTACAGAGAGCAAAGTTTGGAGACTGCGGTATAGGACTATTACCGACAAAAGAGGTTGGAGACGGGTGCAGAAGGACTCTTACATAGAGCACAGGTTGGAGACTGAGGTGCAGAAAGATAGATACAGAGAACAGAGGTTGGAGACTGGGGTTCAGACAGACTGATACAGAAAGCAGAGTTTGAAGACTGGGGTGTAGGTGGACCATAACAAAGAGCAGAGGTTGGAGACTGCGGTACAGAAGGACTGTTACAGAGAGCAGATCTCGGAGACTGGGGAGCAGAAGGAGTTTTGCAGAAGATCGTGGTATGAGACTGGGGTTAAGAATGAATGTTAGAGAGAGCAGAGTTTGGAAACTGGAGTGCAGAAGGATGTTACAGAGCGAGAGGTTGGAGAGTGGGGTTCAGAAAATCTGTTACAGAGAGCAGAGGTTGGAGACTGGGGTGCAGAAGAACTGTTACAAAGAGCAGAGTTTGGAGACTGGGCTGCAGGAGGACTGTTACAGAGAGCAGAGTTTAAAGACTGGGGTTCAGATGGATCTTAGAGATAGCAGAGTTTGGAGACTAGGGTGCAAAAGAAATGTTGCAGAGAGCAGATGTTGAAAACTGGGGTGGAGAAGAATCATTGCAGAGAGAAGATGTTGGAGACTGGGGTGCAGAAGGCCTCTTACAGAGAGCAGAGTTTGGAGACTAGGTTGCAGAAGGATGTTAAAGAGAAAAGAGTTGGGATACTGAGGTGCAGAAGGACTGTTACAGAGAGTAGAGGTAGGAGACTGGGATGCAGAACCGTCATTGCAGAGAGCAGAGTTTTCAGACTGAGGTGCTGAAGAACTGTTGCAGAGAGCAGATGTTGGAGGCTGGGGTGCAGAAAGATTGTCACAGAGAGCAGTGGTTGGAGACAGGAGTGCATAAGGATCTTACAGAGAGCAGAGGATCAAGACTAGGGTGCAGAAGCACTGTTGCCAAGAGCAGAGTCTGGAGACTGGGTTGCAGAAGGGTCTTACAAAGAGCAGAGTTAGGAGACTGAGGTGCAGAAGGATCATTGCAGAGAGCACAGATTTCAGACTGAGTTGCAGAAGGACTGTTGCAGAGAGCAGATATTGAAGACTGGGATGCAGAAAAACTGTTGCAGAGAGCAGAGGTTAAAGACTTGGGTGAAAGAGGGTCGTTGCAGTGAGCAGAGTTTTCAGACTGAGGTGGAGAAGGACTGTTGCAGAGAGCAGATGTTGTAGACTGGGTACAGAAGGATTGTTGCAGAGTGCAGAGGTTGGAGACTTTGGTGAGGAAGGATCTTTGATGAGAGCAGAGGTTGTAGACTGGTGGGCAGAAGCACTGTTAAAGAGAGCAGAGTTTGGAGACTGAGTTTCAGAAAGATATTACAGAGAGCAGAGGTTTCAGACAGGGGTTTAGAAAGATTGTTACAGAGAGCAGAGGTTGAAGACTTTGGTGCAGAAGGACTGTTACAGAAAGCATAGGTTGAAGTCTGAGGTTTAGAAGGACTGTTACAGAGAGCAGAGTTTGGAGACGCATGTGCAGAAAAACTGTTATAAGAAGCAGAGTTTGGAAATTGGGGTGCAGAAAACCGTTACGGAGAGCAGAGTTTGAATACTGCGGAATAGGACTGTTTCCGAGAGCAGAGGTTAGAGACCGTGGTGCAGCAGGACCCTCAAAGAAAGCAGAGGTTACAGACTGCGGTGGAGAAGAAATGTTAGAGAGAGCAGATGTTGGAAACTGACGTGCAGAAAGATGTTACAGAGAGCAGAGTTTGGAGACTGTGGTTCAGAAGGACTGTTGCAGAGAGCACACGTTGGAGTCTGGGGTCCAGACGGATCGTTGGAGAGAGCAGAGTTTGGACTGGAGTTAGAATGACTGTTGCAGAGAGCAGATGTTGCAGACTGGGGTGCAGTAGGATCATTGCAGAGACCAGTGGTTGGAGACTGGGGTGCAGAAATATCGTTGCAGAGAGCAGAGTTTGGAGACTGCCGTGCAGAAGGCCTGTTACAGAGAGGAGAGGTTGGAGAGTGGGGTTCAGAAAAACTGTTACAGAGAGCAGAGGTTGAAGACTGGGGTGCAGAAGGACTGTCACAGAGAGCAGAGGTTGGAGACTGGGGTTCAGATGGATCTTATAGAGAGCAAATTTTGGAGACTGTGGTGCAAGAGGACTGTTGCAGAGAGCAGAGGTTGGAGACTGGTGTGAAGAAGAATCCTTGCCGAGAGAAGTGTTTGGAGACTGGGGTGCAGAAGGCCTGTTACAGAGAGCAGTGGTTGGAGACTGGGTTGCAGAAGTCCTGTTGCAGAGAGCAGAGGTTGGAGACTGTTGTGCAGAAGGACGATTACCGAGTGCAGAGTTTAAAGACTGGGTTGCAGAAGGAACTAACAGGGAGCAGAGTTCGGAGACTGAGGTGCAGAAGGTTCATTGCATACAGCAGAGTTTTCCCACTGAAGTGCAGAATGACTGTTGCAGAGAGCAGATATTGGAGACTGGGGTGCAGAAGGACTGTTGCAGAGAGCAGACATTAAATACTGGGGTTAAGAAGGATCGTTTCAGAGAGCAGAGGTTGGAGACTGGTGTGCAGAAGGATTGTTAAAGAGAGTAGAATTTGGAAACTGGGTTTTAGAAAGATGCCACAGAGAGCAGAGGTTGAAGACTGAAGTGCAGAAGGACGGTTTTAGAGAGTAAAGGTTGGACACTGAGGTACAGAAGGAGCTTTGCAGAGAACAGAGTTTTGATACTGAGGTGCAGAAGGATAGATACAGAGAACAGAGGTTGGAGACTGCAGTTCAGAAAGACTGATTCAGAAAGCAGAGGTTAAAGACTGGGGTGTAGAAGGACCGTTACAAAGCGCACAGGTTGGAGACTGCGGTACAGAAAGACCAGATGTCAGAGACTGGGGAGCAGAAGGACTGTTGCAGAGGAAAGATTTTGGATACTGGGGTGGAGAAAAAATGTTACAGAGTGTAGAGTATGGAATCTGGAGTGCACAAGAATCTTACAAAGAGCATAGGTTGGAGACTGTGGTGCAGAAGGACTGTTGAAGAGAGCAGATGTTGGAGCCTGGGGTCCACAAGGAGCATTTCAGATACGAGAGTTTGGAGACTGGGGTGCAGAAAGACTGTTGCAGAGAGCAGATGTTTTAGACTGCGGTGCAGAAGGACTGTTACAGAGAGCAGAGTTTGGAGACTGCGGTGCAGAAGGACTGTTAACAGAGCAGATTTTGGAGACTGGGGTGCAGGAGGACTTTTACAGAGAGCAGAGGTTAATGCCTGGGGTTCAGATGGATCTTACAGATAGCAGAGTTTGGAGACTGGGGTGAAAAGGGACTGTTGCAGTGAGCAGATGTTGGAGACTGGGGTGGAGAAGAATCATTGCAGAGAGAAGATGTTGGAGACTGGGGTGCAGAAGGCCTCTTACAGAGAGCAGAGTTTGGAGACTGGGTTGCAGAAGGATGTTAAAAAGAGAAGAGTTAAGATATTAAGGTGCAGAAAGACTGTTACAGAGAGTAGAGGTAGGAGACTGGGATGAAGAACCGTCGTTGCAGAGAGTAGAGTTTTCAGACTGAGGTGCTGAAAAACAGTCGCAGAGAGCAGATGTTGAGGACTGGGGTGCAGAAAGATTACTACAGAGAGCAGAGGTTGGAGACTGGAGTGCATAAGGATCTTACAGAGAGCAGAGCTTAGAGACTAGGGTGCAGAAGCACTGTTGCCAAGAGCATAGTCTGGAGACTGGGTTGCAGAAGGTTCTTACAAAGAGCAGAGTTAGGAGACTGAGGTGCAGAAGGATCATTGCAGAGAGCACAGATTTCAGACTGAGTTGCAGTAGGACTGTTGCAGAGAGCAGATATTAAAGACTGGGATGCAGAAGGACTGTTGCAGAGAGCAGAGGTTTAAGACTGGGGTGAAGGAAGGTCGTTGCAGTGAGCAGAGTTTTCAGGTGGAGGTACAGAAGAACTGTTGCAGAGAGCAGATGTAGGAGACTGGGTACAGAAGGATTGTTGCAGAGTGCAGAGGTTGGAGACTTTGGTGAGGAAGGATCTTTGATGAGAGCAGAGGTTGGAGACCGGTGTGCAGAAGCACGGTTACAGAGAGCAGAGTTTGGAGAAAGGGTTTCAGAAGGATATTACAGAGAGCAGAGGTTGCAGACAGAGGTTTAGAAGGATTGTTACAGAGAGCAGAGGTTGAAGAATTTGGGGCTGAAGGACTGTTACAGAGAGCATTGGTTGGAGTCTGAAGTGTAGAAGGACTGTTACAGAGAGCAGAGTTTGGAGACGCATGTGCAGAAGGACGGTTACAGGAAGCAGAGTTTGGAAATTGAGGTGCAGAAGGACCCTTAAGAAGAGCAGAGTTTTAATACTGCGGAATAGGACTGTTTCCGAGAGCAGAGGTTGGAGACTGGGGTGCCACAGGACCCTCAAAGAAAACAGAGGTTACAGACTGCGGTGGAGAAGGAATGTTAGAGAGAGCAGATGTTGGAAACTGACGTGCAG
Organism: Ictidomys tridecemlineatus; assembly: GCF_052094955.1. NCBI lineage: Eukaryota > Metazoa > Chordata > Mammalia > Rodentia > Sciuridae > Ictidomys > Ictidomys tridecemlineatus. The sequence goes on from NW_027524989.1 coordinate 18,823, forward strand.
AAAGATGTTACAGAGAGCAGAGTTTGAAGACTGTGGTTGAGAAGCACTGTTGCAGAGAGCACATGTTGGAGCCTGGGGTCCAGACGGATCGTTGGAAGGAGCAGAGTTTGTACTGGAGTTAGAATGTCTTTTGCAGAGAGCAGATGTTGCAGACTGGGGTGCAGTAGATCATTGCAGAGACCAGTGGTTGGAGACTGGGGTGCAGAAATATCGTTGCAGAGAGCAGAGTTTGGAGACTGCCGTGCAGAAGGGCTGTTACAGAGAGGAGAGGTTGGAGAGTGGGGTTCAGAAAAACTGTTACAGAGAGCAGAGGTTGAAGACTGGGGTGCAGAAGGACTGCTACAGAAAGCAGAGGTTGGAGACTGCGGTTCAGATGGATTTTACAGAGAGCAAATTTTGAAGACTGTGGTGCAAGAGGACTGTTGCAGAGAGCAGAGGTTGGAGACTGGTGTGAAGAAGAATCCTTGCAGAGAGAAGTGTTTGGAGACTGGGGTGCAGAAGGCCTGTTACAGAGAGCAGAGGTTGGAGACTGTTGTGCAGAAGGACGATTACCAAGTGCAGAGTTTAAAGACTGAGTTGCAGAAGGATCTAACAGGGAGCAGAGTTCGGAGACTGAGGTGCAAAAAGTTCGTTGCATACAGCAGAGTTTTCCCACTGAAGTGCAGAATGACTGTTGCAGAGAGCAGATATTGGAGACTGGGGTGCAGAAGGACTGTTGCAGAGAGCAGACATTAAATACTGGGGTTAAGAAGGATCGTTTCAGAGAGCAGAAGTTGGAGACTGGTGTGCAGAAGGATTGTTACAGAGAGTAGAGTTTGGAAACTGGGTTTTAGAAAGATGCTACAGAGAGCAGAGGTTGGAGACTAAAGTGCAAAAGGACTGTTTCACAGAGTAGAGGTTGGAGACTGAGGTGCAGAAGGACCTTTGCAGGGAACAGAGTTTTGAGACTGAGGTGCAGAAGGATAGATACAGAGAAGAGAGGTTGGAGCCTGCAGTTCAGACAGACTGATACAGAAAGGAGAGGTTGGAGACTGGGGTGCAGAAGGACCATTACAAAGAGCACAGGTTGGAGACTGCTGTACAGCAGGACCAGATATGGGAGACTGGGGAGCAGAAGGACTGTTGCAGAGGACAGATTTTGGATACTGGGGTGGAGAAGAAATGTTACATAGTGTAGAGTATGGAATCTGGAGTGAAAAAGAATCTTACGAAGAGCATAGATTGAAGACTGTGGTGCAGAAGGACTGTTGAAGAGAGCAGATGTTGGAGCCTGGGGTCCACAATGAGCGTTGCAGATAGCAGAGTTTGGAGACTGGGGTGCAGAAAGACTGTTGCAAAGAGCAGATGTTTTAGACTGGGGTGCAGAAGGACTGTTACAGAGAGCAGAGTTTGGAGACTGAGGTGCAGAAGGACTGTTACAAAGAACAGAGTTTAAAGACTGGGGTGCAAGAGGACTGTTACAGAGAGCAGAGGTTAAAGACTGGGGTTCAGATGGATCTTACAGATAGCAGAGTACGGAGACTGGGGTGAAAAAGGACTGTTGCAGAGAGCAGATGTTGAAGACTGGGGTGGAGAAGAATCATTGCAGAGTGAAGATGTTGCAGACCTGGGTGAAGAAGGCCTGTTACAGAGAGCAGGGTTTGGAGACTTGGTTGCAGAAGGATGTTAAAGAGAAAAGAGTTGGGATACTGAGGTGCAGAAGGACTGCTACAGAGAGTAGAGGTAGGAGACTGGGATGCAGAACCGTCTTTGCAGAGAGCAGAGTTTTCAGACTGATGTGCTCAAGAACTGTTGCAGAGAGCAATTGATGGAGACTGGGGTGCAGAAAGATTGACACAGAGAGCAGAGGTTGGAGACTGGAATGCATAAGAATCTTACAGAGAGCAGAGGTTTGAGACTAGGGTGCAGAAGCACTGTTGCCAAGAGCAGAGTCTGGAGACTGGGTTGCAGAAAGGTCTTACAAAGAGCAGAGTTAGGAGACTGAGGTGCAGAAAGATCATTGCAGAGAGCACAGATTTGAGACTGAGTTGCAGAAGGACTGTGGCAGAGAGCAGATATTGAAGACTGGGATGCAGAAGGCCTGTTGCAGAGAGCAGAGGTTAAAGATTGGGTTGACGGAGGGTCGTTGCATTGAGCAAAGTTTTCAGACTGAGGTGCAAAAGGACTGTTGCAGAGAGCAGATGTAGGAGACTGGGTACAGAAGGATTGTTTCAGAGTGCAGAGGTTAAAGACTTTGGTGAGAAAAAAATCTTTGATGAGAGCAGAGGTTGGAGACCGGTGTGCAGAAGCACTGTTACAGAGAGCAGAGTTTGGAGACTGGGTTTCAGAAAGATATTACAGAGAGCAGAGGTTGCAGACAGGGGTTTAGAAGGATTGTTACAGAGAGCAGCGGGTGAAGACTTTGGTGCAGAAGGACTGTTACAGAGAGCATAGGTTGGAGTCTGAGGTGTAGAAGGACTATTACAGGGAGCAGAGTTTGGAGACGCATGTGCAGAAGGACTGTTACAAGAAGCAGAGTTTGGAAATTGGGGTGCTGAAGGACCGTTACAGAGAGCAGAGTTTGAATACTGCGGAATAGGACTGTTTCCGAGAACAGAGGTTGGAGACTGGGGTGCCGCAGGACCCTTAAAGAAAGCAGAGGTTACAGACTGCGGTGGATAAAGAATGTTAGACAGAGCATATTTTGGAAACTGGCTTGCAGAAAGATGTTAAAGAGAGCAGAGTTTGGAGAATGTGGTTGAGAAGGACTGTTGCAGAGAGCACACGTTGGAGCCTGGGGTCCAGACGGATCGTTGGAGAGAGCAGAGTTTGGACTGGACTTAGAATGACTGTTGCAGAGAGCAGATGTTGCAGACTGGGGTGCAGTAGGATCATTGCTGAGACCAGTGGTTGGAGACTGGGGTGCAAAAATATCGTTGCAGAGAGCAGAGTTTGGAGACTGCCGTGCAGAAGGCCTGTTACAGAGAGGAGAGGTTGGAAAGTGGGGTTCAGAAAAATTGTTACAAAGAGCAGAGTTTGGAGACTGGGGTGCAGAAGGACTGTCACAGAGAGCAGAGGTAGGAGACTGGGGTTCAGATGGATGTTACAGAGAGCAAATTTTGGAGACTGTGGTGCAAGGGGACTGTTGCAGAGAGCAGAGGTTGGAGACTGGTGTGAAGAAGAATCCTTGCCTAGAGAAGTGTTTGGAGACTGGGGTGCAGAAGGCCTGTTACAGAGAGCAGTGGTTGGAGACTGGGTTGCAGAAGTCCTGTTGCAGAGAGCAGAGGTTGGAGACTGTTGTGCAGAAGGACGATTACCGAGTGCAGAGTTTATAGACTGGGTTGCAGAAGGATCTTACAGGGAGCAGAGTTCGGAGACTGAGGTGCAGATGGTTCGTTGAATACAGCAGAGTTTTCTTAATGAAGTGCATAATGACTGTTGCAGAAAGCAGATATTGGAGACTGGGGTGCAGAAGGACTGCTGCAGAGAGCAGACATTAGAGACTGGGGTTTAGAAGGATCGTTTAAGAGAACAGAGGTTGGAGACTGGTGTGCAGAAGGATTGTTACAGAGAGTAAAGTCTGAAAACTGGGTTTTAGAAAGATGCTACAGAGAGCAGAGGTTGGAGACTGAAGTGCAGAAGGACTGTTTCAGAGAGTAGAGGTTGGAGACTGAGGTGTAGAAGGACCGTTGCAGAGAACAGAGTTTGGAGAATGAGGTGCAGAACGATAGATACAGAGAACAGATGTTGGAGACTGGGGAGCAGAAGGACTGTTGCAGAGGACAGATTTTGGATACTGGGGTGGAGAAGAAATGTTACAGAGTGCAGAGTATGGAATCTAGAGTGCAGAAGAATCTTACAAAGAGCATAGGTTGGAGACTGTGGTGCAGAGAGACTGTGGAAGAGAGCAGCTGTTGGAACCTGGAATCCACAAGGAGCATTGTAGACAGCAGAGTTTGGAGACTGGGGTGCAGAAGGACTCTTGCAGAGAGCAGATGTTTTAGACTGGGGTGCAGAAGGACTGCTACAGAGAGCAGAGTTTGGAGACTGAGGTGCAGAAGGCCTGTTACAAAGAGCAGAGTTTGGAGTTGGGGTGTAGCAGGACTGTTACAGAGAGCAGAGGTTAAAGACTGGGGTTCAGATGGATCTTACAGATAGCAGAGTATAGAGACTGGGGTGCAAAAGGACGGTTGCAGAGAGAAGATATTGGAGACTGGGGTGGAGAAGAATCATTGCAGAGAGAAGATGTTGGAGACTGGGGTGCAGAAGGCCTGTTACAGAGAGCAGGGTTTGGAGACTGGGTTGCAGAAGTATGTAAAAGAGAAAAGAGTTGGGATACTGAGGTGCAGAAGGACTGTTACAGAGAGTAGAGGTAGGAGACTGGGATGCAGAACCGTCGTTGCAGAGAGCAGAGTTTTCAGACTGAGGTGCTGAAGAACTGTTGCATAGAGCAGATGTTGGAGACTGGGGTGCAGAAAGACTGTCAGAGAGAGCAGAGGTTGGAGACTGGAGTGCATAAGGATCTTACAGAGAGCAGAGGTTCGAGACTAGAGTGCAGAAGCACTGTTGCCAAGAGCAGAGTCTGGAGACTGGGTTGCAGAAGGGTCTTACAAAGAGCAGAGTTAGGAGACTGAGGTGCAGAAGGATCATTGCAGAGAGCACAGATTTCAGACTTAGTTGCAGAAGGACTGTTGCAGAGAGCAGATATTGAAGACTAGGATGCAGAAGGACTCTTACAGAGAGCAGAGGTTAAAGACTGGGGTTCAGATGGATCTTACAGATAGCAGTGTATGGAGACTGGGGTGCAAAAGGACTGTTGCAGAGAGCAGATATTAGAGACTGGGGTGGAGAAGAATCATTGCAGAGAGAAGATGTTGGAGACTGGGGTGCAGAAGGCCTGTTACAGAGAGCAGGGTTTGGAGACTGGGTTGCAGAAGGATGTTAAAGAGACTAGGATGCAGAAGGACTGTTACAGAGAGCAGAGGTTAAAGACTGGGGTTCAGATGGACTTTACAGATAGCAGAGTTTGGAGACTGGGGTGCAAAAGGACTGTTACAGAGAGCAGAGGTTGGAGACTGGGGTTCAGATGGATCTTACAGAGAGCAAATTTTCTAGACTGTGGTGCAAGAGGACTATTGCAGAGAGCAGAGGTTGGAGACTGGTGTGAAGAAGAATCCTTGCAGAGAGAAGTGTTTGGAGACTGGGGTGCAGAAGGCCTGTTACAGAGAGCAGTGGTTGGAGACTGGGTTGCAGAAGTCCTGTTGCAGAGAGCAGAGGTTGGAGACTGTTGTGTAGAAGTACGATTACCGAGTGCAGAGTTTAAAGACTGGGTTGCAGAAGGATCTAACAGAGAGCAGTGTTTGGAGACTGAGGTGCAGAAAGTTCGTTGCATACAGCAGAGTTTTCCCACTGAAGTGCAGAATGACTGTTGCAGAGAGCAGATATTGGAGACTGGGGTTAAGAAGGATCGTTTAAGAGAGCAGAGGTTGGAGACTGGTGTGCAGAAGGATTGTTTCAGAGAGTAGAGGTTGGAGACTGAGGTGCAGAAGGACCTTTGCAGAGAACAGAGTTTGGAGACTGAGGTGCAGAAGGATAGATACAGAGAACAGATTTGGAGACTGCAGTTCAGACAGACTGATATAGAAAGCAGAGGCTAACGACTGGGGTGTAGAAAGACCGTTACAAAGAGCACAGGTTTGAGACTGCGGTACAGAAGGACCAGATGTCTTAGACTGGGGAGCAGAAGGACTGTTGCAGAGGACAGATTTTGGATACTGGGGTGGAAAAGAAATTTTACAGAGGGGGGTCCAACATGGCGGCCGGCGAGCAGGCATCATTTTCTGTACCTCCGCAGTAACGGGATCAGAGAGACACATAAATACAGTTGCATGGGACCTGCTGAAGAACTTCTAACAATATTCTTTTGAAAGGAGACCTTCCGATAACTAGTAAGTCTGTGGGAGGGGTCAGTTTGTCTCAGGAGAGTGAATCTAGGCAAAGCGGATTAGGGACACAATCCCACAGGGACACAACCCGCCAGCCGCGGCCCAACTGCAGTGAACTGCAGCAAATGTAAGAACGGCCAAGGCGGACTGGGCCCCCCAGGCCTGAGTCTGTGAACTGCCTCTGGCGGTTTGGCGCTGAAAACAATACCCCCTCCCCACCCCCAGCCGGTTTCGAGCAACGCGGATCAGGGACACAATCCAGCCTGCCGCGGGCGAACTGCAGCAAACGTACGAACTGCCGTGGTGGACTGGGCCCCAGCAGGCCTGAGTCTGGGAACTGCCTCTGGTGGTTTGGCGCTGCAAACAACACCCCCACCCCACTCCCAGCCGGGAACAACGCGGATCAGGGACACATTGCAGCCGGCCGCTGCCGAACTGCAGCGAACTGCAGCGAACATACAAATGGCCGCGGCCGGACTGGGCCCGCAGGCCTGAGTCTGTGAACTGCCTCTGGCGTTTTGGCACTACAAACAACACCCCCACCCCCCCATCCCACCCCCAGCCGGTTCGGAGCTGCAAACCACAAGACCCCCCACCCCCACCCCCACCCCACTCCTGTGAACAACTCCTGCCCCACTGGGCTCTGCAAAGGGCCCGGGAC
>NW_027524990.1:0-7500 GCF_052094955.1 Ictidomys tridecemlineatus
GAGATGGAGGAAGAGTAGGAGATGGAGGAGGAGGAGGAGATGGAGGAGGAGATGGAGGAGGAGGAGGAGGAGATGGAGGAGGAGATGGAGGAGGAGGAGGAGGAGGAGGAGGAGATGGAGGAGGAGGAAGAGGAGGAGGAGGAGATGGAGGAGGAGATGGAGGAGGAGGAGGAGATGGAGGAGGAGGAGGAGATGGAGGAGGAGGAGGAGATGGAGGAAGAGTAGGAGATGGAGGAGGAGGAGGAGATGGAAGAGGAGGAGGAGGAGGAGGAGGAAGAGGAGATGGAGGAGGAGGAGGAGATGGAGGAGGAGGAGGAGATGGAGGAGGAGGAGGAAGAGGAGATGGAGGAGGAGGAGGAGATGGAAGAGGAGGAGGAGGAAGAGGAGATGGAGGAGGAGGAGGAGATGGAGGAGGAGGAGGAGGAGGAGGAGGAAGAGGAGATGGAGGAGGAGGAGATGGAGGAGGAGGAGGAGGAGGAGGAGATGGAGGAGGAGAGAGGAGGAGGAGGAGGAGGAGGAGGGAGGAGATGGAGGAGGAGGAGGAGGAGATGGAGGAGGAGGAGGAGGAGGAAGAGGATCCAGGGTCAAGCGTGTCCAAGGAGGGTGACCACCAGTCCACCTCCTGGAGGAAGGGTGGCCTGCAGGCGCAGAACAGAGGGACTCCGTGGCAGGAGGGACGTTGCTACCCCAGCAGGACACAGGCCGGATGCTCTGTGGCGAGGACGGGGGACCCACGTGTGGGTGACGCCTGATTTTCCCGTCACCTCGCCCCGGGAGCTGCCTGCAGGGTCTGTTTGCAGAGTGGACTCGGCGCTAAATATACACTGTCCCCAGCCAACGTCCCAGACACCGGTGAGACGGAGAAGCCTGTGGGTTGGGAGCCACGGTGTCAGCAGGGACCCAGAGCAGCCCAGTATGGCCTCTCCCTCCAGGGTGCGGTGGGGGAAGTGGCGCCATATTGGATTTAGCGGTGCCGGACTCGGTACCTGGGTTAGATGTGAAATGTCCCCTAAAAGCTCATGTGTCAGAAAATGCAAGAACGTTCAGAGGTGAAAGGATTGGGATGTGAGAGGTGTGACCTAGAAAGTGGATTAATCCACTTGAATGGATTAACCTGGTGGTGACTATGGGCAGGCGGGGTGTGGCCGGAGGAGGTGGGTCACTGGAGTGTGTCTTTGGGGTTTATATTTTGTCGTGAGGGCTGCACCCTCATGACTCAGCACCTCCCAGAGCCCCACCTCCCCATACCACCACCTTGGGGTCAGGATTCCACATGGGAATTTGGGGGGACACACACATTCGGCCAGTCACACCAGAGCTTGGGGTACTTGCCGTGTGGTGAGCGTATCCACGTCTGGGAGGCGCGGGGAGAGGCTCCGAAGCTGCTCATTTGGGATCCTCTGGACGTTTCCCTAAGAGTCTCTCTTCCTGATCCTGTTCTTGATCCTTCTTGCCCTGATCCTCTTCTTCTCGATCAATATCTTTTATAATAGAACCAAAATAATCAGCTCAGGGCTCCGTTGACTTCCATGAGTCTTCCTGGAAATTCATGAAGCCCAAGGAAAATATCCGTCTAAATTGGAAGCCGTTCATCAGGAGCCCGTGTGACCTGGGGTCCCTGGTGATTGGCATTGTACATGGGGACAGTCAAAGAAAAGTGAGGCTGAGTGCTCTCCGTGTGCACAGTCACCAATTGCAGGACTGGGGCTTGACGGGGACACAGAAGGAGAGTCACATCCCCTGTCCTCAGGAGGCGGGTCCACTCTGCGTGAGTTTCAGCACCGTGGATTCCGGGTGTGTGCAGAGTGCGGAGACGTGTCCAGAGCAGGGTGAGGGGATTCCAGATGCAGGAACGGGTTGCTCCAGTGCCCACTGACCCCCTCGAGCTGTGGCGGAGGGACGTGGGGGACAGTGTCACCTCGCGGGAAACCCCATCCAGTCTCCACACTGAAGTCTGCAGGGTTTTCCGAGGTCCAGTCCCTGGTGGCCGACTCCATGGCTCCGGCCCAAGGGGAGCAGAACAAGATGGCGGCAGGGCCTGGAGGAGGAGAGCAGCTCAGGACAGGGCACCAGGGAGCAGAGAGAGCTCTGCCCACCAGGGACAGGACAGAGACCCCAAAGGCACAGCCCAGGGACCCCCTCCTCCAGCCACACCCCACCTGCTGCAGTCACCACCCAGTGAGTCCATCCAAGTGGATTAATCCACTATTAGGTTACACCAGGAAGAAGAGAGAGCTCTGCTCACCTGGGACAGGACAGAGACCCCAAAGGCACAGCCCAGGGACCCCTCCTCCAGCCCCACCCCACCTGCTGCAGTCACCACCCAGTGAGTCCACTCAAGTGGATTAATCCACTATGAGTCTACACCCAGTGAGTCCATCCAAGTGGATTAATCCACTATGAATCTACACCCAGTGAGTCCATCCAAGTGGATTAATCCACTATGAGTCTACACCCAGTGAGTCCATCCAAGTGGATTAATCCACTATTAGTCTATACCCAGTGAGTCCATCCAAGTGGATTAATCCACTATGAGTCTACACCCTCTCACAACCCATATGCTCTCCCCTGGACACTGACTTCTCCGCCATCTTCCCTCCTCCCCACAGACGCCTGAGGAAGGAGCGTGGACCACCATCTACGCGGCGGTCACCCCGGAACTGGAAGGAGTGGGTGGCCGCTACTTCTACAATGAGAAGGAGACCAGGTCCCTGCCGGTCACCTACGACCAGAAGCTGCAGCAACAGCTGTGGGCCACAAGCTGCCAGCTGACCGGCCTCCCCGACGGGAGCCGCGGCGCCATCTTGAGATAGCTGTGGCCCCGGGGCTCTGCGGCCCGGCTTGGTAGGCTCTCCGCCACCCAGAGGGACACTGGAGGTGACCACTCGTTGGTGGTCCTCAGCCTGAAGTCCGGGGATGCCCGAGTGCCAAATTGTCACGGGTGCCACGGGTCATTAAATCCTTCCACCTCCGTGTGCAGTTGTGCGTGCTTGGCCCACGGGGACCGAGGACTGGTTTTGAGGACCCAGTGAGGACACTCCATTAAGGGGACCGTGTGCCGTCTGCAGCCTGGTGGTGTGGCGGGGACTCTGTGGGATTCTCTGGGACAGGGCAGGCAGGGGGTGCCTGGCTGCCCATTCACCATGCAGGACGCTCAGGTGGCCGCCCTTGGTGGACCGGGCTCCTCTTAGAGGTCATCTGGGAGCACGTCCACCCCACTCCCCTGGTAGCACCTTCGGGTCTTGGACAGTCCATCAGTCTGTGCTTCTAGAATAATGATCACCATGTCCAGTGCCCAGCGGAGCCCTAGATGTTTGTCCCTCGGTGTCTGCGCTGACCCACGCCAGCTGGGCAGTCCTCCTGAACCTACAGGTGCTGCCCATTGTCCCTCCAGGACCCTGAATCCTGCTCTCCCTGTCCTGGGACTAAGCATCTGGTGGGGATTGAACAGTCCCCAGCAGAGATTCCCTCCTTTTGGGATGGGAACTAGGTTCCCGCATCCCGTCGTGGAAATGCCCGAGAGGCGTCCACTAGGGCCCCAGGGACCTCCCGCAAGGCTACACCCTGGTTAGAGGTCAGTGGCCGTGGCTCAGCTTCCTGTCTGTCCACATCCTGTGCCCGGGCTCCAACCTGGCGCTGGGGACATGCGTCTCGCACTCACGGTTCATACTTGTTTGGTCCGCGCTGACCTGGAGGCATGGACGACACTCGGCGTCGATGTCCGCAGGTGACCCGTGTGTGGGCCACTCCTCGCGGAAGTTCATGCATCGCGAAGCTCTGAAGATGGGCAGGGTTGAGTCACAGGACCCTGCCACCGTGGCCTGTCCCAAGCCACAGGGAGCTGCCCTCCGACACGTGGCACCTTGCACTGGAAGCCCACCCCTGGGAATGGTGCTCTCCAAGGTCACCCAAACCCGTGTGCCACCTCACTCCGGTCTATCTTCCTCATCCTACCCGATTGGAAAGAAAGGGACAGAAAAGATGCAGAAGTCTTGCACCCCAAGATGCTGCGTGAGACGGTGTCACAGTGCCATTCCGTCACGCAGGTGCTCATCCATCATGTGTCCTAGAAGAGCAGGGGACATCTGCATGCTGGGGACAGTTGTAGTTTTGAAAGACGGATGATCCGTTCGACGGACAGATGGTAGAGAGATTGATGGAGATGATGGGTAGAGGTAGAAAGATGGTAGATTGACACATGATTGATTGATTGACTGATTGATACTGAAACCAGTGACGGAAGGATGATACCTAGCCAGGTGGCTGGACAGACATAGAGGGTGGGTACAGAGGTCAGATGGCTTGGTGACAGGGAGTGGGGTAGAAAATAGAAATATATCAGCAAAGATAGTTACACAAAGACGTATCTATGGATAGGTACAGATGGAGAGATGAGATAGGATGGTCGATCGATGGTCGGTCGGTGGTTGGTCGATGGTCACAGGTAGATGGACGTACAGATGATAGATAGATGATGGATAGATGATGGATAGACAGGTCCAATGGATAGACACATGGCAGAGAGTGAGATAGGAAGGAGAGGAACAGGCAGGGAGAGAGATGGATACCCACCAAGGAGACGTGGGTGGAGACGAAGACAGATGATAGAGAGATGATGGATCGAGAGTGGACAGATGAAAAGTTGGTCAGCTAAACAGGTAGATCCACAGTAGTTTAGACGGGTGGTTGAGAGAAAGGTACTTGGATTGACATGTGTACGCAGTAGGTCAGATAGGGAGGGAGATGCCTACTGGATGATAGATAAATGGTAGATGTATCAATAGGTGGTTGATTGAATAGATGGATGGATTAGGTAGATATATGGAAAGAGATGGATGGAGGAGACAGAGGTGAATGATACAGATTGACAGATGATTGATTGATTAGTGGATATGTGATAGATTTATGATGGATGGGTGGATGGGTGGGTGGGTGGGTGGATGGACGGATGGATAGATGGAAGGATGGATGGATGGGTGGATGGAAAGATGGCAGATGGGTGGATGGATGGATGGGTGGATGGATGGATGGATGGACAGGTGGGTGGATGGGTGGGTGGATGGATGGGTGGGTAGATGGATGGATAGGTAGATGGATGGATGGATGGATGGATGGGTGGATGGATGGATGGATGGATGGGTGGGTGGATGGGTGGATGGATGGGTGGGTGGATGGCTGGCTGGCTGGGATGGATGGATGGATGGATGGGTGGATGGGTGAATGGATGGATGGGTGGGTGGGTGGATGGGTGGATGGATGGATGGGTGGGTGGATGGATGGATGGATGGATGGGTGGATGGATGGGTGGGTGGATGGCTGGCTGGCTGGATGGATGGGTGGATGGGTGAATGGGTGGGTGGATGGTGGATGGGTGGGTGGATGGATGGATGGGTGGATGGATGGATGGGTGGGTGGGTGGATGGGTGGATGGATGGATGGATGGGTGGATGGATGGGAGGATGAATGGGTGGATGGATGGATGGATGGGTGGGTGGGTGGATGGGTGGGTGGGTGGATGGCTGGATGGCTGGATGGATGGGTGGATGGGTGAATGGGTGGGTGGATGGTGGATGGGTGGGTGGATGGTAGATGGGTGGGTGGGTGGATGGCTGGATGGATGGATGGATGGATGGGTGGATGGATGGGAGGATGAATGGGTGGATGGATGGATGGATGGGTGGATGGATGGGTGGGTGGATGGCTGGCTGGATGGATGGATGGGTGGATGGGTGAATGGGTGGGTGGGTGAATGGGTGGGTGGATGGTGGATGGGTGGGTGGATGGATGGATGGGTGGATGGATGGATGGGTGGGTGGGTGGATGGGTGGATGGATGGATGGATGGGTGGATGGATGGGAGGATGAATGGGTGGATGGTGGATGGATGGATGGATGGGTGGGTGGGTGGATGGGTGGGTGGGTGGATGGCTGGATGGATGGATGGATGGGTGGATGGGTGAATGGGTGGGTGAATGGTGGATGGGTGGGTGGGTGGATGGGTGGGTGGGTGGATGGCTGGCTGGATGGATGGATGGATGGGTGGATGGATGGGTGGATGGATGGGTGGATGGGTGAATGGGTGGGTGAATGGTGGATGGGTGGGTGGGTGGATGGGTGGGTGGGTGGATGGCTCGATGGATGGATGGATGGGTGGGTGGATGGATGGGTGGATGGGTGGGTGGATGGGTGGGTGGATGGGTGGATGGGAGGATGGGTGGATGGGTGGATGGGTGGGTGGGTGGGTGGATGGATGGATGGATGGATGGATGGGTGGATGGATGGATGGATGGATGGATAGATGGATGGATGGATGGGTGGCTGGATGGGTGGATGATAGGTACATAGATATCAGAGAGAGATTTCCCAGGTCATTTTTTTGGTATTTATGGGCTCTTGGCCTCTGCTGCAGTGCCCAGCTCTCGCACTGTACCCAAAACAGCCTCAGAGCAGAGGCAAAGAAGTGAGTGTAGTGTGTTCTGCCCAAAATAACTTCATTTACAAAAAGAAGGGCCCCCACATTTAGCCCACGGACCCAGCTTGTGGAACCCCGAGGTCAGCCCTCGGCCCTGCAGGGAGAAACCAACCCTCATCCCGAGTCGGGTGTCGACCCTCAGAGACTCCCCTCGCCCAGCGTGGGACAGGGGGACAGGGGGACCTGAAGGGAGGCCGTCTCTCTTGTTCCCTTGCAGATCAAGATGCTTGGGATTCTGTCACAAAGCCAGGAGTCACATGAGGTGCCCCTGCATTCCCTGGGACATGCACTGAACATGTCCACCTCCTCTCTGTGCTGGGCACAGCAGAGACCACCATGGAGAGGTCTTCACTGGAGTCGCCGGAGAGAGAACCAGAGGACATTCTTCACAGGCACCCACCCGCTGCCCAGGAGGCCCCCCTGGACAGTAACCATCTGGAGACCCTTCACAGCAGAGTCCCGGGCTCAACAATATGTCTGACATGGCCGTGGGACAGCATCGGGAGAGGACAGCTTGAGGCTACCGGGCATGGAGAAGCCTTAGGTATGGGGTGACCAGCCCTTGGTCACCCCAGCTGGACCCGCCGTGCGATGGCACAGGTGACACCCAGTGGGATCAGCACACAGGGACATTGCGGGGCCCTAGCTGCCCTTATGTCCTGTCTCCTAAGCTCCTCCTGGGGACATGTTTCCAAGTGGAGATGGGAGAGATGGCCCCGTTACATGACTCGGGCTTGTTCCAACAGATAGTGTCCATGATGGCATGTACCAGTTTCCTGTGGTCCCCTTAAATCATGGCCACCAACCGAGTGGCCCAAAATAGCAGAATTTCATCCTGTCCCATCTGGGAGGGCAGATGTGGAAATCCAGATGTCCCTCCACGGGCTCCAGGGGGCTCCTCCTGCCTCTCCAGCTCCTGGTCCAGGTGGGCCTGGGCGGGTGGCCCCTCACTGCAGTCTCTGCCTCCGTCTCCACGTGGCCCCTCCTCTGGGTCTGTGTCCCCTCCTCTGTCCCTTGGGAAGACACAGC
>NW_027524990.1:17500-25392 GCF_052094955.1 Ictidomys tridecemlineatus
GGCTGCTCCTGGCTCCTGGTGTGTGGGTCCCAGAGAGGCTGCTCCAGCTCCTGCAGCGCACAGCACGGCCCATCCCAGAGCACCCCCAGCCCCAGAGGCCCCCAGTGCCCAGGAGACCTGCAGGACAGAGTCTCTGTCCATCATCCGTCCACCCAGCTGCCGTACCAACTAAAATCCCCAAGAGCATCTCCAAAAGGGCTTCTTTCCCCCACATCATCATGCACACCTGCCATTTTGATAGAGGCCCGTCTCACTGGAGAGAGGTGGTATCTCACTGAGGTTTGGCTTTTCCATTTCTCTGGTGGTCAGTGATGCTGGGCAGTATTTGATAAGCCTGCCGGCCACTTCTAGCTTCTTTCAACAAGGGCCCACTTAGGTCTGCCACCCACTTTTTAATCAGGATATATATAGAGGGAGACAGAGTATGGAGCTGTTTCTGATGTTTGTTGGTTTGGTGGAGGATGCACCCGCGACAGACTCCCAGCAAGAAATGGAGACCGGGTCCCGTGAGCTGGTGGGCATGGGGCTCCGTTGCCTTCCATCCTTCTCTATTCCAAACCGGGCAGGTGACGGCGTGGCCTTGAACCCCACGCAGGGGCTCAAAAAGCAGCCTCTGTCCGGAAATGCTGCGTCTGCACAGCTCAGCCTCCCGTCGGAGGCTCTGTCTCTGTAGCTTGAGCATCTGCTGCCTGAGCTCCGACACCCACATGCACCACCACGGACCCGCACGGTGTGGGCGGGAGTCGCTGAGTGGCAGGTTCCCGCCCACAGCTCTGCTCATCCTCAACGGTTGCCATCCAAGCGCTAAAGTCCCCAAGCGGTCCTCGGGAGACACCACGCTTTGATTAAAAGGGACCTAGTTGGATGGAGAGGGTCACTGGGGAGTGCCCTTGGGGACTATATCCTGTCCCTGGCTCCTCTCTCTCCCTCTCTGCTCCCTGGTGCCCTATCCTGAGCTGCTCTCCTCCTCCAGGCCCTGCCGCCATCTTGTTCTGCTCCCCTTGGGCCAGGGCCATGGAGTCGGCCAACAGGGACTGGACCTCGGACACCATGAGCCCCCAAATGAACCAGGAGGTAAGTCAAGGCAGGTGGGAGGTGGCTGGAGAAGGGGGTCACTGGGCTGTGCCTTTGGGGACCATATCTTCTTGTCCTTGGATTCTCCTTCTTGCCTCCTGGGGCCATGTCCTTATCTCGGACGTGGATCCAGTCACCTCCTGGAAGCCCACCTGTGGACATCGCATCCTTGAGTTCCAAGCCCTCCGTCCGTGGGTCTTTGGGAGACACCCCAGTTTGAGCATCTGCACTTGGCTCCAGGGTCCAGTGGGCATCGCGTCTCTGGTGGACTCAGAGTGATCCCCGAAAACATCCAGAAGGGGAGAGATGGGAGCCAGGAGGCGATGCAGAGCGAGGAAGGGAATCTGGGGCTCAGGGGAAGCACATCACCTCCTTTCGGGGTCCCATCGACCATCCTCTGCCTCCGGCCGCCATCTTGCTTCTTGGCTTGGCCACGATGCTTGGAGCTGCCCACCGTGTGGCCGTCGCCTGGTGAACAGGAGTCAGAGGGTCGTCAGAACCAGGACTCCCGCCATGGGCGCTGTGGATTGAAAAATGTGTCCCCGGAATTGCACATGGAGTGACAGCCGTGGTGTGTCATTGGGGAGCAGGAGGGGGGAGATGATGGGAGGCATGATCTTTCCCTTCTCTGTGCCCCACACACTCTGTCGTTGCCTACAAGCCAACGACCTTGGGAGTGCACGTTCAAGGTCTTCTGTGCTCAGATTTCCCCATATGGCTCATCCGCCATGATGAGTGATGGTTTTGCGGCCACTCTGGAGTCCGTGTTGTTCCTTAAACAAGACTATCATGAATGACGATTGTCCCATGCTTCCAGTATCCCTTATACGTGGCACACTGATTTCTGCCCGCTACTTGCAAAAGTACTGAACTCATCCCCAGTCCCACTCACATGCCACCTCACCTTCACTGTTATCACCAAACTGTCTGAGTAGGGGGACGTGTTTCGATGCAGGTCACGGGATGTCAAATGGAGCCCTAGTCTTTAGTCTTCGAAACTGAGGGATGGTAACCTGAGTTTCTGATCTCAGGCTCGTCTCCCTCCCTAGGTGACCAGGGTCCTTCTTCGTGGAGCGGGAGTCCTATTAACTTGCCCCTATATACGTGTCCTTGTCCTTCCAGGTTGGGGAAGCTCTTGATATAGCACCGTGCGTGCGTGTCGAATGGATGTGTGCACAAAGGGATGGATGAAGAGGTGAGGAATGGATGCATGTGTGGGTATCTGGATGGATGAACGGATGGAGAGTTAGACGGGTGGGTGGGTGGGTGGATGCAGAGGTCCATGGGTAGATAGTTGGGTGGGCAGGTCGAAGGATGATAAATGGAAGAATGGATGATGGACGGATGGGTAGTCAGGTGGGTAAAGAGATGGATGGTCAGATGGGTGAGAAGGTGGATAGAGGGATGGATGGGTGGATGAGTGGTCAGATGGACAGATGATTAAATAAACGGATGGATGCATGGATGGATGGATGATGGATGGGCAGATGGATGAGTAGATGAATAGACGATTGAGTGAATAGATAAATGGATGAACCGATGGAAAATTACCCAGATGAGTGGATGGGTGGGTGGGTGGATGGATGGTGGATGGGTGGATGGATGGATGGATGGATGGGTGGATGGGTGGATGGATGGGTGGATGGGTGGGTGGATGGATGGATGGGTGGATGGGTGGATGGATGGGTGGATGGATGGATGGATGGATGGGTGGATGGGTGGGTGGATGGATGGGTGGGTGGATGGGTGGATGGATGGGTGGATGGATGGATGGATGGGTGGGTGGATGGATGGGTGGATGGATGGGTGGATGGATGGGTGGATGGATGGATGGATGGATGGTGGATGGGTGGATGGGTGGGTGGATGGA
This sequence comes from Ictidomys tridecemlineatus, assembly GCF_052094955.1. Classification (NCBI taxonomy): domain Eukaryota; kingdom Metazoa; phylum Chordata; class Mammalia; order Rodentia; family Sciuridae; genus Ictidomys; species Ictidomys tridecemlineatus. The sequence continues at coordinate 20,445 of NW_027524990.1, forward strand.
TGGGTGGGTGGATGGGTGGATGGATGGATGGATGGATGGATGGGTGGATGGGTGGGTGGATGGATGGGTGGGTGGATGGGTGGATGGATGGGTGGATGGATGGATGGATGGGTGGGTGGATGGATGGGTGGATGGATGGGTGGATGGATGGGTGGATGGGTGGATGGATGGATGGTGGATGGGTGGATGGGTGGATGGATGGATGGTGGATGGATGGATGGATGGATGGATGGATGGATGGGTGGATGGATGGATGGGTGGATGGATGGGTGGATGGATGGATGGGTGGGTGGGTGGATGGATGGTGGATGGGTGGATGGATGGATGGATGGATGGTGGATGGGTGGATGGATGGATGGATGGATGGATGGGTGGATGGATGGATGGGTGGATGGATGGGTGGATGGATGGGTGGATGGATGGGTGGATGGGTGGGTGGATGGGTGGATGGGTGGGTGGATGGGTGGATGGGTGGGTGGATGGATGGTGGATGGGTGGATGTGGACGGGTGGGTGGATGGATGTGGACGGGTGGGTGGATGGATGGGTGGATGGATGGATGGATGGTGGTTGGATGGATAGGTGGATGGATGGATGGATGGATGGATGGATGGTGGTTGGATGGATGGTGGATGGGTGGATGGATGGGTGGATGTGGACGGGTGGGTGGATGGATGGGTGGATGGATGGTGGATGGGTGGATGTGGACGGGTGGGTGGATGGATGGATGGATGGATGGATGGTGGATGGGTGGATGTGGACGGGTGGGTGGATGGATGGATGGATGGATGGATGGTGGTTGGATGGATAGGTGGATGGTGGATGGATGGATGGGTGGGTGGATGGATGGTTGGATGGATGGTGGATGGGTGGATGGATGGGTGGATGGGTGGGTGGATGGATGGTGGATGGGTGGTGGATGGGTGGATGGATGGATGGTGGGTGGATGGATGGGTGGACAAGTGGGTGAATGGATGGGTGGATGGATGGGTGGATGGATCCATAGGGGGATGGATGGGTGGATGGGTGGATGGTTGGTTGGTTCATTCATATGGTGAAAGTCTTCCTTCCTGGACTTCCCAAATTTCCCTGCCTGCCTTTCCGCCATCAGACCCCATCCCCTGAACCAACCCCTTACCATTTCATGGGGCAGGTTGGGGTATTCATTGGCCTGAACAAGTATTTATTGGAGAACGTGGAGCCCTGGGCTGCCTTGGCAGATTCTAGCTGCCAGTTGGGTGTTCTTCCCTCACTCAAGTTTGGGGTTCAAGTTCAAATGCTGTTAGGAACACACAGTCAGACCTCAGCCAGGCTCCCAACCCACCCAACCTTGAGTCAGAGCCACTCAGCGCCTGGGGTTTCCTGTGTTTCTCTACGGGAACCAGGCGTGACATCAGCTGTATTATAAGAAAGCTTTCAAATTTGGTTCGGTGAGATCTATTTTTATATCTCCATGTCCGATCTAATTAATGACAATTACTTTTAATTTCCTCGTTGGGAGCAAATTCAGAAATTAATTAGGAATCTGGACTTTTTCCGGGGGGTATCTTCCCAGCTCTGCTGGATCGCACTCTTCCTGGCATCCAAGTTGAGTCTCTCAGATGCCCACGACGCCACTGGAAAGCCACTGTTTTAAAACTGGTTCACGAGGCCAACTGAGTGCTTTAGGGGACGGATGGCCACCAGCAGAGACGGACCGTTAGAATCCTCACTATTTCTCCCAGAAACGGGAAGAACGGCATTCCTGTGCTCACACTCGGCGAGGACAAGTTCCTCCAAAGGGAATAGACCCCTGGTGGGAAACGAAGACAAGAAGAGACCACGTCCGGTTCTGGTTTCTGGTGAGTTTATTCCCAAGGAAACAGAATGGCGGGAAGGCAAAGGCGCGGGCAGGAACCGGGCGTCATGGACGAGGGGTGCACCAGAAGCGTTTGCAGGAAGGTCATCTCCACGATGGCCCTCAGGGAGGGTCCCTCCTCACTTTTAGTTGTTTCTGAGCCGTAGCTGGAACTGCACCAGCCAGAGGGCAAACGTCCCTGGGATCGACGTGTTTGGGAAATGGAGGAGAGCAGGGAAAGCGCCTTGTACGGCTCGTCGTGCTCGGAGAACAGACGCCCAGGGGACAACTGATTCGCCATGTGGGTTTGTGTTCCCAAGGGTGATGAGGACGATTGTCATAATGGCGGCGGTGCTGATGCGAGGAAGATGGTGAAGACTGTGATATGATCCAGATGATGATGGTGATGGTGACGATGATGATGATGATGGTGGTGATGGTGATGGTGGTGGTGATGGTGATGGTGGTGATGGTGGTGGTGATGGTGGTGATGGTGGTGGTGATGGTGGTGACGATGATGATGATGATGGTGGTGATGGTGATGGTGGTGGTGATGGTGGTGGTGGTGGTGGTTATAATGACAGTGATGGTGGCACTGATGGTGATGAGGAGGATACTGATGAGGAAGATGGTGAACGCCATGATATGATCCAGATGGTGGTGGTGGTGATGATGGTGGTGGTGATGGTGATGGAGGTGATGGTGATGGTGATGGTGATGGTGATGGTGATGGTGATGGTGGTGATGGTGATGGTGATGGTGATGATGGTGGTGGTGATGGTGATGGTGGTGATGGAGGTGATGGTGGTGGTGGTGATGGTGGTGGTGATGGTCATGGTGGTGATGATGGTGATGGAGATGGTGGTGATGGTGGTGGTGGTGATGGTGATGGTGGTGGTGGGATGGTGGTGATGGTGATGGTGGTGATGGAGGTGATGGTGGTGGTGGTGATGGTGGTGGTGATGGTCATGGTGGTGATGATGGTGATGGAGATGGTGGTGATGGTGGTGGTGGTGATGGTGATGGTGGTGGTGGGATGGTGGTGATGGTGATGGTGGTGATGGAGGTGATGGTGGTGGTGGTGATGGTGGTGGTGATGGTCATGGTGGTGATGATGGTGATGGAGATGGTGGTGATGGTGGTGGTGATGGTCATGGTGGTGATGGTGGTGGTGGTGATGGTGGTGGTGGTGATGGTGATGGTGGTGATGGTGATGGTGGTGGTGGTGATGGTGATGGTGATGGTGATGGTGGTGATGGAGGTGATGGTGATGGTGATGGTGGTGATGATGGTGTGATAGAGGTGATATTGATGGTGATGTTACTGGTGATGGTAGTGATGGAGATGATGATGTTGATGGTGATGCAGATGGTGATGGTGATGATGATGATGATGGTGGTGATGATGATGATGATGGTGGTGATGATGATGGTGATGGTGGTGGTGGTGATGGTGATGGTGATGGTGGTGGTGGTGGTGGTGGTGATGGTGATGGTGGTGGTGATGGTGGTGATGGTGATGGTGGTGGTGATGGTGGTGATGGTGATGGTGATGGTGATGATGATGATGGTGGTGATGGTGGTGGTGGTGATGGTGATGGTGGTGGTGGTGATGGTGATGGTGATGGTGGTGATGATGGTGATGGTGGTGATGGTGATGGTGATGGTGATGATGATGATGGTGGTGATGGTGGTGATTATGGTGATGGTGATGGTGATGGTGGTACTGATGATGAGGAGGAGGATACTGATGAGGAAGATGGAAATGGTGGAGGTCAAGATAGTCATCATGAAGGTGACGGTGCTGATGGTGGACAGGTGATGGCGTGATGATGGTAGTGGGGAGGGCAGAGGTGGTATGCTCCGAGTCTTGTCCTGGTGCTGATGCTGATGGTTTAACCAGGAAGAGATCCATCCAGATGCTGCGGGATGACGTCCGCGGCTGTGGAACTCTCCCTAGGATCAGAACGTCCTGCCTTCTTGAGAGGATATGTATATATATATATTTTTTTTTTCTGAGAAACGATATCCTGAATAGAAACGGGAGTTCTCCTTCTTCTTCTCCTTTCCGTGTTCCAAGAAGGGTGTCGAATAATTTCCATCTTTCCAGGAACGGTCGTCCTGGGGGATTCAAAGCGATGCAGGGAACAGGAGGAATCGCTGTCACGGGTTTCCTCTGGAAAGCGCTCGGTGGGGGCTGGGATTCGGGGACTCCGTGCGCGGGAACATCTGCTGCTGAGGTGTGTGGGGTGTGCAAATTCTGGGAATCTGAGTCACGCGAGGAGCCAGAGGTGGGAGGTGCTGTTGGACCTGCAGACTCATCTCTTGTTCTAAAAGATTTCTGCAGATTCAGACTCTAACAACCGAGCCACAGAATCGACTCCTCCCGATCCTTTAGGGTACTGATGAGGGAGCCCACGGGAGCCCACGGGACACGGGGACAGAGCGGTCCCCGCCCCGTGCCGAGTCCTCTTTGTTGCAGACACAGCTTCTTCTTTACCTGGTCCAATGGCCACGGCGTCCTGCCTGGCCTGCTCTCCACCGGGCGGTTTTTAACACGGATTCGCAGCCGGGAACCCAAGGGGTCAACACAGACTGGACCCTGCGGTTCTAAGGGTGGCGCTCGCTGCGGACCCGCGGACCCCGCGTGCACGGAGGAATCTTCCCATTCCTTTCCCAGGCGTCACCACGGAGGCAGCATCAGGATGGGACTAGGGCCATCCCCCGATGACCAGGGGGTCACGACCCCAGGACCCAGGGAGGCCCTAAGCCCGTCCCATAAGATGACCCAGTGATTGCAGGGGACCTGTGTCACCCGCTTAGGTACTTAGACCAGTTGTGCACGACGTTGAATACCCCGCGCAGCGCAGATCCTCGCTCCCCTCATCACGACGGGATCACGACCCGAAAATACGTCTGCACGGGATGCCATCTGGGCACAGAGCACGCACAGCAGGGACGACTGTATACAGACCCCCTCTGACTCCCAGGCACAGAGCACGCACAGCAGGGACGACTGTATACAGAGCCCGTCTGACTCCCGGGCACAGAGCACGCACAGCAGGGACGACTGTCTACAGACCCCCTCTGACTCCTGGGCACAGAGCACGCAC
>NW_027524991.1:0-25382 GCF_052094955.1 Ictidomys tridecemlineatus
CCTCTGCTCTCTGCAACAGTCCTCCTGCACCCCAGTCTTCAACTTCTGCTCGCTGCAACAGTCCTTCTGCAGCCAAGTCTCCGAAATCTACACTCTGCAATATTATTTTTCCACCCCAATCTCCAACCTCTGCTCTCTGTAACCGTCCTTCTGTACTGCTGTCTCCAACCTCTTATCTCTGTAACAGTCCTTCTGCACCCCAGTCTCCAAAGTCTGCTTTCTGTATCAGTCCTTCGGCACCCCGGTCTCTAAACTATGCTCTCTGTAAGAGTCCTTCTGCACCTCAGACTCCAACCTCTGCTCTCTACAACAATACTACTGCGGCCCAAACTCCAACCTCTGCTATTTGCAACAGTCCTTCTGCAAATCAGTGTTCAAACTCTCTTCTTGGTATGTTACTTCTGAAATCCAATCTCCAACCTCTGCTATATGCAATGGTCCTTCTGCACCACAGTCTCCAACCTCTGTTCTCTACAACAGTTATTCTGCACCCCAGTCTCTAACATCTGCTCTCTGCAAAAGTCCTTCTCCACCTCAGTCTCAAACTTTGCTCTCTGCAACAGTACTTCTGCACCCCAGTCACCAAGCTCTGCTTTCTGTATCAGACCTTCTGCACCCCAGTCTCCAACCTCTGCTCTCTATAACAGTGCTCTGCACCTCAGTCTCTATAACCATCCTTCTGCACCTCAGTCTCCAACCTCTGCTCTCTGTAACAGTCCTTCTGTAACTCAGTCTCCAAACTCTGATATCCATAAGATCCTTTTGCAACCCAGTCTTTAAAATCTGCTCTCTGTAACTGTCCTTCTGTACCCCAGTCTCCAAGCACTGCTCTCTGTAATGGGACTTCTGCACCCCAATGTCCAACCTCTGCTCTCTGCAAGGGTCCTTCTGCACCTCAGTCTCCAAACTCTTCTCTCTTTAACATCCTCCTGCAACCCAGTAGTAAACCTCTGCTCTCTGTAACAGTCCTTCTGCACACCAGTCTCCAAACTCTGCTCTCTGTAACAGGCCTTCTGCACCCCAGTCTCCAACCTCTGTTATCTGTATCAGTCCTTCTTTATTCCAGTCTTAAACCTCTGCTCTCTGCAACGATCCTTCTGCACCCCAGTCTCCAACGTATGCTCGCTGTAAGATCCTTCTGCACACCTGTCTCCAACCTCTGCTCTCTGTAACACTCCTCTGTACCACAGTCTCCAACTTCTGCTCTCTGTAAGGGTCCTTCTGCACCTCAGTCTCAGACTTCTACTCTCTGCAACACTCCTTCTGCACCCCAGTCTCCTAAGTTTGCTCTCTGCAACAGTTTTTCTGCACCTCAGTGTTTAACCTGTGCTCTCTGTTAAAGTCCTTCTGCACCCCAGTCTTTAACCTGTGCTCTCAGTAAAAGTTCTTATGCACCACAGTCTCCAACCTCTGCTCTCTCTAACCATCCTTCTGAAACCAAGTCTCCCAATTTTGCTCTCTGCAACGATCCTTCTGCACCACAGTCTCCAAAGTCTGCTCTCTGCAACAGTCCTTCTCCACCCCAGTCTCAAACCTCTGCTTTCTGTAACAGTCCTTGTGGACCCCAATCTCCAAACTCTACTCTCTGTAACAGTCCTTCTACACCCCAGTATAAAACCTCTGCTCTCTGCAAATGTTTTTCTACACCCCAGTCTCCAACCTCTTTTCTCTGTAACTATCCTTCTGCACCTCAGTCTCCAAACTCTGCTCTTTGCAAGGGTCCTTCTGCACCTCAGTCTCCAACCTAAACTCTCTGAAACAGTGCTTTTGCACCTCAGTCTCCAACCTCTGCTTTTTGTAAGATCCTTCTGCACTCCAGTCTCCAACCTCTGCTCTCTGTAACAGGCCTTGGGCACCCCAGTCTCCAACCTCTGCTTTCTGTATCAGTCCATCTGCACCCCTGTCTCCAACCTCTGCTCTCTGCAATGATCCTTCTGCACCCCAGTCTCCAACCTCTGCTCCCTGAAACAGTTCTTGTGCAATCCAGTCTCCAACATCTGCTCTCTGCAACAGTTCTTCTGTACCTCAGTCTGAAAATTCTGCTTTCTGCAACAATCCCTCTGCACCCCAGTCTCCAACCTCTGCTCTCTGTAACAGTCTTTCTGTACCTCTGTCTCCTACCTATGCTCTCTGTAAGATCCTTCTGAAAACAAGTCTGCAAACTCTGCTCTCTGTAACAGTCCTTCTGCACCCCAGTCTCCATACTCTGCTCTCTGTAACAGGCCTTCTGCATCCCAGTCTCCAACATCTGCTCTCTCTAAGAGGCCTTCTACACCCCAGTCTCCAACCTCTACTCTCTGCAATGATCCATCTGCACCCCAGTCTCTTACCTCTGCTCTCTAAAACAGTCCTTATGCACCCCAGTCGCCTAACTCTGCTCACTGTAAGATCCTTCTGCACACCAGTCTCAAAACCCTGCTCGCTGTAACAGTCCTTCTGGAACCTAGTCTCCAAACTATGCTCTCTGCAACATTGCTTCTGCACCCAGTATCAAACATATGCTCTCTGTAAAAGTCTGTCTGCACCCCGGTCTTTAACCTCTGCTCTCTGTAATGACCCTTATGCACCCCAGTCTCAAACATCCGCTCTCTGTAACAGTCATTCTGCCCCGCAGTCTCCAAACTGTTTTCTCTGTAAGAACCTACTGAAACCCAGGCTCCTAAGTCTGCTATCTGTAACTGTCTTCTGCACCCCAGTCTTTAACCTCTGCTCTCTGCAGCAGTCCTTCTGCACCTCAGTCTTCAAACTCTGCTCTCTGTAACGATCCTTCTGCACCCCAGTCTCGAACCTCTGCTTTCTGCAACTATCCTTCTGCACCCCAGTCTCAAACCTCCTCTCGCTTCAACAGTCCTTTTGAACCCCAGTCTCCAACATCTGCTTTTTGCAACAGTTCTTCTGTACCTCAGTCTGAAAACTCGGCTCTCTGTAATACTCCATTTGCAACCCAGTCTCCAACCTCTGTTATCTGTATCAGTCCTTCTTCATTCCAGTCTTTAACCTCTACTCTCTGCAACGATCCTTCTGCACCCCAGTCTCCAACGTATGCTCACTGTAAGATCCTTCTGCACACCTGTCTCCAACCTCTGCTCTCTGTAACACTCCTCTGTACCACAGTCTCCAACTTCTGCTCTCTGTAAGGGTCCTTCTGCACCTCAGTCTCAGACTTCTGCTCTCTGCAACACTCCTTCGGCACCCCAGTCTCCTAAGTTTGCTCTCTGCAACAGTTTTTCTGCACCTCAGTCTTTAACCTGTGTTCTCTGTTAAAGTCCTTATGCACCCCAGTCTCCAACCTGTGCTCTCAGTAAAAGTCCTTATGCAACACAGTCTCCAACCTCTGCTCTCTCTAACCATCCTTCTGAACCCAAGTCTCCCAATTCTGCTCTCTGCAACGATCCTTCTGCACCACAGTCTCCAAAGTCTGCTCTCTGCAACAGTCCTTCTCCACCCCAATCTCAAACCTCTGCTCTCTCTAACAGTCCTTCTGGACCCCAATCTCCAAACTCTACTCTCTGTAACAGTCCTTCTACACCCCAGTCTAAAACCTCTGTTTTCTGCAAATGTTTTTCTACACCCCAGTCTCCAACCTCTTTTCTCTGTAACTATCCTTCTGCACCTCAGTCTGCAAACTCTGCTCTTTGCAAGGGTCCTTCTGCACCTCAGTCTCCAACCTCTACTCTCTGAAACAGTGCTTTTGCACCTCAGTCTCCAACCTCTGCTCTTTGTAAGATCCTTCTGCACTCCAGTCTCCAAACTCTGCTCTCTGTAACAGGCCTTGGTCACCCCAGTCTCCAACCTCTGCTCTCTGTATCAGTCCATCTGCACCCCAGTCTCCAACATCTGCTCTCTGCAACGATCCTTCTGCACCCCAGTCTTCAACCTCTGCTCCCTTAAACAGTTTTTTTGCAACCCAGTCTCCAACATCTGCTCTCTGCAACAGTTCTTCTGTACCTCAGTCTGAAAAATCTGCTCTCTGCAACAATTCCTCTGCACCCCAGTTTCCAACCTCTGCTCTCTGAAACAGTCTTTCTGTACCTCTGTCTCCTACCTCTGCTCTCTGTTAGATCCTTCTGAAAACAAGTCTACAAACTCTGCTCTCAGTGACAGTTCTTCTGCACCCCAGTCTCTAAACTCTGCTCTCTGTAACAGGCCTTCTGCATCCCAGTCTCCAACATCTGCTCTCTCTAAGAGGCCTTCTGCACCCCAGTCTCCAACCTCTACTCTCTGCAGCGATCCATCTGCACCCCAGTCTTCTACATCTTCTCTCTAAAACAGTCCTTTTGCACCCCAGTCTCCTACATCTGTTCACTGTAAGGTCCTTCTACACACCAGTCTTCAACCCCTGCTCGCTGTAACAGTCTTTTTGGAACCTAGTCTCCAAACTCTGCTCTCTACAACATTGCTTCTGCACCCAGTATCAAACATATGCTCTCTGTAAAAGTCTGTCTGCACCCCAGTCTCCAACCTCTGCTCTCTGTAATGATCCTTATGCACCCCAGTCTCAAACATCCGCTCTCTTTAACAGTCCTTCTGCACCGCAGTCTCCAAACTCTTTTCTCTGTAAAATCCTTCTGAAACCCAGTCTCCAACGTCTGCTATCTGTAACTGTCTTCAGCACCCAAGTCTTTAACCTCTGCTCTCTGCAAAAGTCCTTCTGCACCTAAGTCTCCAAACTCTGCTTTCTGCAACAGTCTTTCTGCACCCAAGTCTCCAACCTCTGCTCTCTGCAACATTTCTTCTGAACCCCAGTCTCCAAACTGTGCTCTCTGTAAAAGTCTTTCTGCACCTCAGTCTCTAAACTCTGCTCTTTGTAATGATCCTTCTGCACCTCAGTCTCGAACGTCTGCTCTCTGCAACCACCCTTCTGCACCTCAGTCTCCAACCTCTGCTCTCTGCAATGACCCTTCTGCACCCCAGTCTCAAACCTCCTCTCGCTTCAACAGTCCTTTTGAACCCCAGTCTTCAACATCTGCTTTTTGCAACAGTTCTTCTGTACCTCAGTCTGAAAACTCCGCTCTCTGTAATACTCCATTTGCAACCCAGTCTCCAACCTCTGCTCTCTGTAACAGTCGTTCTGTACCTCAGTCTCCAAACTCTGCTCTATGCAACAGTCCTTGTGCGCACAAGTCTCCAACATCTGCTCTCTTAAACATTCCTTCTACACCACAGTCTCCAACTCTGCTCTCTGAAACAGTCCTTCTACAACCCAGTCTGCATTCTCTGATTGCCCCAACTATTCTTCTGCACCCCAGTCTCCAAAGTCTGTTCTCTACTCAGTTCTTCTGCACCCCAGTCTCCAACCTCTGCTCTCTGTAACAGTCTTTCTGTACCACAGTCTCCAACCTCTGTTCTCTGTAATGGTCCTCATGCACCCCAGTATCCAACCTCTGCTTTCTGTATTAGTCGTTTTGAACCACAGACTCCGAACTCTGCCCTCTGTAACCGTCCTTCTGCAACTCAGTCTGCAACCTCTGCTCTTTGCAACAGTCCTTCTGAACCCTAGTCTCCAACCTTTGCTCTCTGCAACAGTCCTTTTGCACCCTAGTCTCCAACATCTGCTCTCTGCAACAGTCATTCTCCACCCTAGTCTTTAAACTTTGCTCTCTATAACAGTCCTTCTGTACTGCATTCTCAAACCTGTGCTGTCTGTAAGGGTACTTCTGCACCCGAGTCTTTAACCTCTGCTTTCTGTGTCAGTCCTTCTGCACTCCAGTTTCCAACCTCTGCTCTCTGTATCAGTCCTTCTACACCCCAGTCTTTATACTCTGCTCCCACCAACGATCCTTCTGCACCCCAGTCGCCAACGTCTGTTCTCTGCAAAAGTCCTTCTACACCCCAGTCTCCATACTCTGCTCGCCCCAACGATCCATCAGTACCCCAGTCTCTAACCTCTGCTCTCTGCAACAGTCCTTCTGCACCCCAGTCTCAAAACTCTGTTCTCTGTAAAAGTTTTTCTCCACCTAGGTCGTCAACCTCTGCTCTCTGAAAGAGTCCTTCTGCACCCCAGTCTCCAACATCTGCTCTCTAAACAGTCCTCTGCAACCCAGTCTCCAACATCTGCTCTCTGCTACAGTCCTTCTGCACCCCAGTGTCCAAACTCTGCTCTCTTCAACGATCATTCTGAACCCCAGTCTCCAACGTCTGCTCTCTGAAAGATCCTTCTGACCCCAGTTTTTAAACTCTGCTCTCTGAAATGTTTCTTCTCCACGCCAGTCTCCAAACTCTGCTTTCTGCAATGGTCCTGATGCAACACAGTCTCCAATCTCTGTACTCTGCAACACTCCTTTTGCTCCCCAGTCTCCAAACTCTGCTTTCTGTAACAGTTCTTCTGTACCGCAGTCTCCAAACTCTGATCTCTGTAAAGGTCCTTTTGCAAGCCAGTCTTCAACCTCTGCTTTCTTTGTCTGTCCTTATGTACCTCAGTCTCCAACCTCTGCTCTCTGCAAAAGTGCTTCTGCATCTAATTCTCCATCTTTTGATCCCTGCAACAGTTTTTCTGAACAACAGTTTCCAACATCTGCTCTCTGAAAAAGTTTTGGGTACCCTGGTCCCCAAACTCTGCTCTCTGGAACAGTTATTCTGTACTGCAGTCTCCAACTTCTGCTCTCTGCAACAAAACTTCTACACCCAATTCTCCAACATCTGCTCTCTGCAAAAGTCCTTCTGCACCTCAATCTGAAAATTTTTCTCTCTGCTACAATCCTTCTGCACCAAAGACTTCAACATCTGCTCTCTATAACAGTCCTTCTGCACCTCAGTTTCCAAACTCTGCTCAATGTAAGATCCTTCTGCAACACAGTCTCCAAAATTTTCTCCCCTTAACAGTCTTTCTGCACCTCAGTTTTCAACCTATGCTCTCTATAACAGTCGATCTGTAGATCAGACCTCAGTCTGAAACCTCTTCTCTCTGCAGGATCCATCTAAATCCCAGTCTCCAGACACTGCTCTCTGTAACAGTTCTCTTGCACCTCAGATTCAAAACTCTGCTGTTTGTTAGAACCTTATTCCACTCAGTCCCTAACTCTGCTCTCTATAAAAGTTCTTCTGCACCCCAGTCTTCAACCTCTGCTCTCTGTACCAGGCCTTCTGCACCCCAGTCTCCAACCTCTTCTCTCTGCAACGATCATTCTACACCTCAGTCTCCAACATCTGCTCTCTGTAAGATCATTTTGCAATCCAGTCTCCAAACTCTGTCATCTTTACCACCTTCTGCACCCCTTCTTTGAACTCTCCTCTCTGTAACAGGCCTTCTGCACCCCAGTCTCCAAATTCTGTTCTCTATAACAAGCCCAGTCATCCTCTGCTCTCTGCAACAGTCCTTCTGCACCTCAGTCTACAACCTGTGGTCTCTGCAACAGTCCTTCTTCACTTCAGTCTTAAAACGCTCTTCTCTGCTACGATCCTATTGCGCCTCAGTCTCCAAACTATACTCTCTATAACAGTCTTTCTGCACCTGGGTCCCCATGATCTGCTCTCTTTTAGATCCTTTTTAAACCCAGTTTATAAACTCTGTAATCAATAGCAGTCCTTCTGGAGCCCTTCTCCACACTCTGCTCTCCGTAACAGGCGTTTTGCACCCCAGTCTCCAACCTCTGCTCTCTGTAACACTCTTTTTGCACCTCAGTCTCCAACCTCTGCTCTCTGCAACGATCATTCTGCACCCTAGTCTTCAACGTCTCCTCTCCTCAACAGTCCTTCTGAAAATCTGTCTCCAAATTTTGCTCTCTGCAACAGTCCTACTTCACCCAAGTCTCCAACCTATGCTCTCATCAACAGTCCTTCTACACCCCAGTCTTCAACCACTTCTCTGTGTAAGTCTTTCTGCACCCCAGTCTCCAACCTCTGCTCTCTGTATCAATTCTTTCGCACCCCAGTCTTCAACCTCTGCTCTCTGTAACAGTCCTTCTGCCCCATATACTCCAACCTCTGCTCTCTGTTACAGTCTTTATATACCGCAGTCTCCAACCTCTACTCTCTATAACGGTCCCTCTGTACCCCAATTTCCAACATCTGCTTTCTTTAACAGTCCTTCTGCACCTCAGTCTGAAAGCTCTGCTCTCTGCACTATCTTTCTGCACCCCAGTCTCCAATCACTGCTCTCTTTAACATTCGTCCTGCACCACAGTCACCAACCATTGCTCTCTGTAAGATCCTACTGCAACCCAGACTCAAAAGTCTGCTCTCTATAAGAGTCCTTCTGCAACCCAGTCTCCAACTTCTGCTCTCTGTAGCAGGCCTTATGCACCCCATTCTCCAAACTCTGCCCTCTGAAACAATCCTTCTGCACGCCAGTCTGCAACCTCTGCTATTTGTAACGATCCTTCTGCACCCCAGTCTCACACCTCTGTTTTCTGTATCATAAATCTTCACCCCAGTCTCAAACGTATGCTCTGTGTAACAGTCCTTCTGCATCTCAGTCTGCTCTCTGCAACAGTCCTTCTGCAACCCAGTCTCCAACCTCTGCTTTCTGCAACATTCCTTCTGCACCCAGTCTCCAACCTGTGCTCTCTGTAACAGTCCTTCTGCACTGTAGTCTCCCACCTCTTCTCTCTGTAATGATCCTTCTGCAGCCCAGTATCCACCTCTGCTCTCTTCAAGGATTCTTCTGCTACTCATTCTCCAAATTCTGCTCTCTTTAATGATCCTTCTGCACCCGAGTCTCCAACCTCTGCTCTCTGTAACTGTTTTTCTGCACCTAAGACTCCAACCTCTGCTCACTGCAAACGTCCTTCTGCACCCTTGTTTCCAACCTCTTCTCTCTACACCGATCCTATGCAACACAGTCTCCAACATCTGCTCTCTGCAACTGTCTTTCTGCCCCCCAGTCTCCAAAGTCTCCTCTCCTTAACAATCCTTCTGCACCGCAGTCTCCAATCTCTGTTCTCTGTAAGGTCGTTCTGCACCCAAGTTTCCAAACTCTGCTCTCTGTAACATTTCTTCTTTAAATAAGTCTAAAACCTCTGCTTTCTTCAAAGGTCCTGCTGCAACCCAGTCTCCAAAATTTTTTCTCTGCAACAGTCTTTCTACTCCCCAGTCTCAAACCTCTATTCTTTTTAACAGTCTTTCTGTACCGCAGTCTCAAAAACTCTGCTCTCTGTAACGGTCCTTCTGCACCCCAGTCTCAAAACTCTGCTTTCTGTATCAGTTTTTCTGAACCATGGTTTCCAACCTCTGCTCTCTGTAACAGTACTTTGCACCTCTGTCTCAAACCTCTGAACTCTGCAACCTTACTACTGCACCCCATTCTCTAACCTCTGATCTCTGTAAAAGTCCTTCTGCACCCAATTCTCTAATTCCTGCTCTATGCAACAGTCCTGTTGTACCACAATCTCCAACCTCTGTTCTCTGTACAGGTCTTTCTGCACCCCAGTCTCAAACCTTTTGTCTCTGTAACTTTCTTTTTGCACCTCAGTCTCCAAACTCTGAATCTGCAAAAGTTCTTCTGCACCCCAGTCTCCAAACTCTGCTTCCTGCAACAGTTCTTCTGAACCCCAGTCTCCAACATCTGCACTCTAAAACAGTTCTTCTATAAACCATTCTCCAACCTCTTCTCTCTGTAACAGTCCTCGTGTATTGCAGTCTCCGAACTTTGCTCTCTGCAACGATCCTTCTGCACCCAAGTCTCCAACCTCTGCTTTCTGTATCAGTCCTTCTGAACCCAAGTCTCCAACTTCTACTCTCTGTAACAGTCCTTATGCACCACAGTCTCCAAAATCTCCTCTCTGCAAAAGTCTTTCTGCAAACAAGTCTCCAACAGCTGATCCCTGCAACAGTCCTTTTTCACCCCATTCTCCAACGTCTGCTATCTGCAACAGTCCTTCTGAACCCTAGTCTCCAAACTCTGCTCTCTGTAACAATCCTTCTGCACCTCTGTCTCCACCTCTGCTCTCTGCAATTATCCTTTTGCACCTCAGTCTCCAACCTCTACTCTCTGTAATAGTCCTTCTGCACCTCAGTCTCCAACCTCTGCTCTCTGTATGATCCTTCTGCAACCCAGTCTCCAAACTCTGCCCTCTGTAACAGTCCTTCTGCATCCCTTCACCAACCTCTGCTCTCTGTAACAGGCCTTCTGCACCGCAGTCTCCAACCTCTGTTCTCTGTAACAGTCCTTCTGCAACCCAGTCTCAAACCTCTGCTCTCTAGAAAGATACTTCTGCACCCCAGTCTCCAACCTCTGTAATCTTCCACAGTCCTTCTTAACCTCAGTGTAAAAACTCGGTTCTCTGCAACGATTTTTCTGCACCCCAGTCTCTAAACTCTGCTCTCTGTAACAGTCCATTTCTACCTCAGTCTCCAACCTCTGCTCTTTGTAAGATTCTGCTGCAACCCTGTCTCCAAACTCTGCTCTCTGTAACAGTCCTTCTACACCCCAGTCTCCAACCTCTGCTCTCTGTAACAGTCCTTCTGCAACTCAGTCTCCAAACTCTTCTCTCTGTAACATTCCTTCTCTACCCCGTCTCCAACCTCTGCTCTCTGCAACGGTCCTTCTGCATGACAATCTCCAACCTCTGTTCTCGGCAACAGTCCTTCTGCACCCCAGTCTACAAACTCTGCTCTGGGTATCATTTCTTCTGCACCTCAGTCTCCAACCTCTGCTTTATGTAAGGTCTTTCTGCGACCCAGTCTCCAAACTCTGCTCTCTGTAACAGTCCTTCTGCACCTCAGTCTCAAACCTCTGCTCTGTGCAACAGTTCGTCTGCACCGCAGTCTCCATCCTCTGCTCTCTGAAAGATCCTTCTGCACCCCAGTCTCAATACTATGATATCCATAACAGTCCTTCTTCACCCCAATCTCCAACCTCTGCTCACTTTAACAATCCTTCTGCACCTCAGTCTCCAACCTCTGCTTTCTGCAAAAATCCTTCTGCACCCAAGTCTCCAACCATTGCTCTCAGTAACATTTCTTCTGCACCTCACTCGCCAACCTCTTCCCTATGTAAGATCCTACTGCCACCCAGTCTCCAAACTCTGCTCTCTGTAACAGGCCTTTTGCACCCAAGTCTCCAACCTCTGCTCTGTGCAACAGTTCGTCTGTACCCGACTCTCCAAATTTTGCTATCTGTATGATACTCTGCACCCCAATCTCAAAACTCTGATCTCTGTAACAGTTCTTCTTCACCCCAGTCTGCAACCTCTGCTCCCTGCAACAATCCTTTTGCACCCAAGTCTTTAACTTATGCTTTCTAAAACACTTCTTCCGCACCCCAGTCTTTAAAATCTACTCTCTGAAACAGTCCTTCTGCATCCCATTCTCCAAACTCTGCTCTCTGCAACAGTCCTTCTGTACCCTGGTCTCCAACCTTTTCTCTTTTTAACAGTCCTTATGTACTGCAGTCTCCAACCTCTGCTGTCTGTAAGGTTAATTCTAGACCCAAGTCTCAAACCTCTGCTTTCTGTAACAGTCCTTCTGCATCTCAGTCTCCAAAATATTCTCTCTATATCAGTCCTTGTGCACCCCAGTCTCCAAACTGTGCTCTCTGCAACAGTCCATCTACACTACAGTCTTCAACCTCTGCTCTGTGTAACAGTCCTTCTGACAACCCAGTTTCCAATCTCTGCTATCTGCAACAATCCTTCTGCATCTGAGTCTCTAACATCTGCTCTCTGCAATGATCCTTCTGCACCCCAGTCTCCAAAATCTGCTCTCTGTAACAATCCTTCTACACCGCAGTCTCCAAATTCTGCTCTACGTAATATTCTTCTGCGACCCAGTCTCCAAACTCTGCTCTTTGTAACATCCCTTCTGAACCCAGTCTTCAAACTCTGCTCTGTGTAACAGGCCTTCTGCACCCCAGTCTCCAAACTCTGCTCTCTGTAAAAGTCCTCCTGTATTGCAGTCTCCAAACTCTGCTCTTTGTAATGGTCCTTCTGAACCTCAGTTTCCAACCTCTGCTTTCTGTATCAGTTCTTCTGCTCCCCAGTGTCCAACCTCTGCTTCCTGCAACAGTCCTTCTGCACCCCAGTCTCCAAACTCTGGTCACTTTAAGAGTCCTTCTGCACCTCCGTCTCCAAATTCTGCTCTCTGCAACAGTCCTTCTGTACCCAAGTCTCCAACCTCTTCTCTCTGCAACAGTCGTTCTACACCCCAGTCTACAACCTCTCCTCTGTGTAACAGTCGTTCTGAACCCCAGTCTCCAACCTCAGCTCTTTGTAACAGTCCTTTTGCACCATATTCTCCGACCTCTGCTCTTCATTATAGTCTTTGTATACCGCAGTCTCCAAACCCTCCTCTCTGTAATGGTCCCTCTGCACCCCAATTTATAACCTCTGCTTTCTGTAAAAATCCTTCTGTACCTCAGTCTCCAAACTCTGTTTTCTGTAACCATCCTTCTGCACCTCAGTCTCCAACCTATGCTCTCTGTAACAGTCCTTCTGCACCTCAGTCTTAAACCTCTGATCTTTGCACGATCCTTCTGCACCCCAGTCTCCAAACACTGCTCTCTGTAACTTTCGTCCTTCACCTCATTCACCAACCTCTGCTATCTGTAAGATCCTTCTGCAACCCAGCCTCAACACTCTGCTCTCTAAAACAGTCCTTCTGCAAACCAGCCTCAAAACTCTGATCTCTATAAGAGTCCTTCTGCAACCCAGTCTCCAAACTCTGCTCTCTGTAGCAGGCCTTTGCACCCCAGTCTCTAAACTCTGCTCTCTGAAAAAGTTCTTCTGCACGCCAGTCTCCAACCTCTGCTCTCTGTAACGGTCCTTCTGCACCCCAGTCTCCCAACTCAGCTTTCTTTATCATAATTCTTAACCCCAGTCTCCAACGTCTTCTCTGTGTAACAGTCCTTCTGCATCTCAGTCTCCAAACTCTGCTCTCTGCCACAGTCCTTCTGCACCCCAGTCTCCAACCTCTTTTTTCTGCAACATTCCTTGTACAACCTAGTATCCAACCTGTTCTCTCTGTAACAGTCCTTCTGCACCCAAGTCTCCCACATCTGCTCTCTGTAACGATCCTTCTTCAGCGCAGTCTCCACCTCTGCTCTCTGCAAGGATTCTTCTGTAACACAGTCTCCAACTTCTGCTCTCTTCAATGATTTTTCTGCACCTCACTCTCTAACCTCTGCTCTTTGTAACAGTTTTTCTGCACCTCAGTCTCTAACCTCTGCTCTCTTCAACGATCCTTCTGCACCCCAGTCTCCAACGACTCCTCTCCTTAACACTCCCTCTGCACCCCAGTCTCCAAACTCTGTTCTCTGTAAGTTCCTTCTGCACCGCAGTTTCCAAACTCTTCTCTCTGTAACCTTCCTTCTCCAACCCAGTCTCCAAACTCTGTTTTCGTCAATGGTCCTGCTGCAACCCAGTCTCCAAACTCTGTTCTCTGAAACAGTCCTTCTGCACCCCAATTTCAAATTTCTGCTCTCTGTAACAGTCCTTCTGTACCGCAGTCTCAAACTTCTGCACTCTGTATTGGTCTTTCTGCACCCTAGTCTCCAACCTCTGCTTTCTGTATCAGTCCTTCTGCACCACAGTCTCTTAACTCTATTCTTTGTTACAGTACTTATGCACCTCAGTCTCCAAACTCTGCTTTCTGTAAGATCCTTCTGCAACCAAGTCTCCAAACTCTGCTCTCCATAACAGTCCTGCTGCACACCAGTCTCCAACCTCTGCTCTCTGCAATGATCTTTTTTTACCCCAGTCTCCAACCTCTGCTCTCTGCAACAGTCATTCTGAACCCCAGTCTCAAAAATCGGCTCTCTGCAACAGTCCTTCTGCACCTCAGTCTGAAATCTCTGTTCTCTGCAACGACTGCCCTGCACCCCAGACTCTTTCCTCTGCTCTCTGTAACAGTCCTTCTCAACCTCAGTCTCCTACCTCTGCTCTCTGTAAGATCTTTCTGCATCAAAGTCTCAAAACTATGCTCTCTGTAACAGTCCTTCTGCACAACAGTCTAAAACCTCTGCTCTCTGTAACAGGACTTCTACCACCCAGTCTCAAACCTCTGCTCTCTGTAACAGGCCTTCTGCACCTTAGTCTCCAACCTCTGCTCTCTCAACAGTCTTTCTAAACCCCAGTCTCCAAACTCAGCTCTCTGCAACAGTCTTTCTGCAATCCAGTCTTCAACTTCTGTTCTCTGTAACAATCTTTTTGCACCTCTGTTCCCAAAATTTGACCTCTGCAATGGTCCTTCTGCACCACAGTCTCTAACCTCTGCTGTCTGCAACCATTCATTTGCACCCTTGTCTCCAAACTCTGCTCTCTGCAGAAGTCTTTCTGAACCCCAGTCTCCAACATCTGCTTTATGCAACAGTCCTTCTGAACCTCAGTCTGAAAACTCTGCTCTCTGCAATGATCGGTGTGCACCCCAGTCTCCAAACTCTGCTTTCTGTAACAGTCCTTCTGCACCTCAGTCTCCAAATTCTGCTCTCTGCAACAGTTCTTCTGCACCCCAGTCTTTAACATCTACTCTCTCAAACAGTCCTTCTACACCCCTTTCCAAATGCAGAAGAATAAGACCTGAACTATTGCTCACCCTGCAAAAAATCAACTCAAAATGCATTAAAGACCAAGGCAATAGACAAGAAATTATACAGTTTCTAGGAAAAAACAAAGTCAATACTCCAACCTACAGGCAGAGGCAATGACTTTATCAATAGGTTGCCAAAGCTCAGGAGATAACACCAAAAATTAGCTAATAGGATGGCATCAAATTAAGAAAATTCTGCACAGCAATGGAGACAATTAGAATATGAAGAGAGAACCTACGAAAAGGGAGAAAATCTTTATGAGGGGATCTTCTAAAAGAAGATGAATATTCAGAATATTAATAAAAAACTCAAAAACCTTAACATGAAACCCACAATTATTAAATAACCCAATTATCAAATAACCCAATTACCCAATGGGAAACTAAATGAACTAAACAGACACGTCTTAGAGTAAAATATGTGAGTGGCCAACAAATATATGAAAATACTTGCAAGTCAAGACTACCCTGAGATTTCATCTCACTTCAGTGACAAAGGCAACCACCAAGAATACAAACAGAAATGAGTGTGACAAGGAGAGAATTAGAGAGAAAGGAGCACTCTAACCCTGTTGATGGGCATGTAAATCAGCACAACCACCACGGAAATCGGGATGGAGGCTCCTCAGGAGTAGCCATGGACCACCCTGCGACCCAGCTCTACCTCTACTTGGTATTTATCACAGCGGATCGAAGTCATCATAGTATAATGACACATACATTCCCATGAACCAGCCGAGGTGACATCAGTGGACGAATGGATAAAGAACATCTGGTATATGCACACTGGAATTTCATTCAGCCATAAAGAAGAACGAAATTATGTCATGCTGGAAGATGGATGGATCTTCAGAACATTAAGGGAAAGAAGCAACTCAGAAAGTTAAGGGCCATATGTTTTTCCACTGTTAAAGTTAGAGGGGGAAAAGAAAAGAAAGTTGGGATGGGAGTCTCATCATGAAAGTTGAAGGAAGATCAGTAGAGTCAATGCACCAGGGGAGGAGGTGAGGAAAAGGGAAATATTGGAATGATATTGGCCAAAGTTTACAGTTATTTTGTGTGCATGTTCAAATATGTGTCAGAAAATCCCACCATTATGGACCACTACAATGCACCAATGAAGTGTGAAAAGAAGAGTTTCACATTACATGGGAAAGGCACTATTTTAGGAGGGTGCCCATTTTTTCCCATCTATAAATACCACGATCATTTACCACTGTCAAAAATCTCTACAGATTCGAATGTTCTGATCACTTCTCCACAACATAGCCTCTTCTACTTCAGGGTCCCCTTATTCTCACTGAAATCAGGGAGCCCGTTTCAACGATGCCATCTGTTAATGTCTTCCCAGGCTGCCGAGGACAGCGGCTGCAGGTTTCACAAGGATCTGGTGCTGCCTTCTGAACGCATGTCCACGAGGCCTTGGCGAAGGCTGGTGCTCCAGGCTGTCCTCCAGATCCAGCTATGAGGCCAGGGAAGGGGTCACATAACACGCCATCCAACACCTTATTTATTTCTGATCACCATCCTCTTCATTATTCCAGGATCATATTGGCCATTGAACTTAAGTAAACACTGAGTCCAGATTTCAGTCCATCAACCAAAAAGAGTCTAATAGCCACTCCCCGTGGCTCAGGAAAATCCTTGGCCCTAACATTTCTGGTGATTATGTCCCTGTGACTGCATTCAAGATGATCCAGCAATATGTCTTGACTTCTTTGGTCTAGAAGTCTCAAACAAATTCTCTTATATATTCTTAAGGCTCCTATTAACAAAATACAGTAAAATATTTACCTTTTATTTTGGTGTGACCCTTATACTCTCCTGGGCTATCTTTTATACTCTTACCTGAGGCGTTCTAGGATCAGACCCCAATTAAGAGTCTGGTGATAATGTGGGATGATGGATGAGCATCTTAAAGACAATTGGGCTGGGGATGTGGCTCAAGCAGTAGTGCGCTTGCCTGGCATGCGTACGGCCCGAGTTCGATCGTCAGCACCACATACCAACAAAGATGTTGTGTCCACCGAGAACTAGAAAATGAATATTAAAAATTCTTTCTCTCTCTCTTTCTCTCTCTCTCTCTCTCTCTCTCTCTCTCTTTCTCTCTCTCCCCTCTCCTCTCCTCTCCTCTCCTCTCTCACTCTCTCTTAAAAAAAAAAAGACAAATGCCCAGGTAGAGTCACCATAGGGTTTTCAATTTAGGAAAAGCTAGTCTCCTCAGGGGAGGAGGGGCTGCTTCTGACAGCAAAGAGGGTTAATGGAGATTTCAGGGTTCAAGGCTCTGAGATTTGTCTAATTCCACTGGTATTTTGCCATTATAATTAACAGGGTCTCAATCATTTCTTCATTAATGTTCTAATTGACATAAGAGAGACCTGGAGAAATTGTGGATTTATAATTTTCTTTGTACTTCTGCAATTTGGAGAATTGGATGTTTTATTCTGATATTAACCTTTATCAGTTTCCAGAGAGAAAACATTTCTCATGATCTGAACGTGACTTGAAGGAGGAATATAATGATCGAACCTGTCATTTTTTTCTGTAAGTCTCCCACTCCAGTCAGTAACAGCAGTCTGTAGTCATGTTGTAATGTTCATTCCCACCCTGAAGGTCGATGGTGTTATTCCAAAGCTCAGTTTTGCATAGACATTTGATTTCAGGCCACGATAACTTAAAGTCTCTGTTGGGTCATTGCACACCAGGAATTATCAGCTCTCATTTCCCATGGGCTGTGACATCATCAACATATTCAATTCCCTCAGGTCAGACATCCAACCTACCTCTTCATATCTGTTATCTAGAACCATCTCTGATGTAAACCACTATTGTGGTCAGTGCCACCGTGGTCAGGTAGAGATGAAGAACGACTCTTGATGTCTTAGCGTAGAGGAAGTTGACACAGAAAAATGCTATGAAATGGTTGGAAGATCTGGAAGAAAAAAGGAAAATAGGGCAGATGACACCACCCCATATATGGAAACCCTAGCTTGCCTGGAAAGAGATGCTCATTCCACGCTACTGTGACCCACATTCAGGAACAGCTATCTAGGAGCCTGCACACACAGCTCCTGGCACCAAAGAGATTAGTTCCTGCCTCTACAGGGCTAGTTTGCTGCTGCTGCTGCTATGGGATCCAAAAGAACCGGCTTTCTTCCTTTCCTTTCTTCCTCTCTGCCTAGTGTTTGGCTGATCTTGACAGAACTTCTTACAATGGAGGCCTGCAGTCGGGGGAGTGTGGGAAACGAGGTTCTTGTACTTTCTGTCCCTCTGGTGTGGGGAGAACACAGAAGGACAGAGATGGTGCTGAACACCCACACAAGGTGTCCGACACACTTGAACCTGAAAGTGGGAAAAGGGTGTTTGTGAAAAGAGAGGAGAGAAAGGAGTCTCAGACATTTTAAAAGCGGGAGTTGGAGTTAAAGCTCCAGATAAGACTCTCTAACCAGGTGCCTACAAGTCCCTGGGAGGCATCTTTTTTCAGATGACTGTATTCTCCAGTTTGAAGATTGGTCTAGACTTTGATCGTGCAAAGGGATGCACACCCTCCAGCAAGCTTCCTCAGGGCACTCTGGACCTCGTTTATTCTCAGGCTGTGAATGACGGGGCTCAACAGGAGGGTCACCACACAGAAGAGCACAGAGACCAGGGTGTCCATGTACAGCCTTCTCTGGACCTGTCATAGTGGAAGTTGGCTGTTCCATAGAAGACCACCAAGACAGTGAGAGGGGACGCACAGGTGGAGAAGGCTTTCCTCTTGCCCTGGGCAGAGGGAATCCCGAGGATGGTTGCAATGATGAGTGCATAAGAGCCTGCAGTAAAGAGGTAGTGGCTCAGGGCCATGGTGGCACTGACAACGTGGAGCCCAGACTCGTTCACCAAGGTGTCTTAGCAGGAGAGCTTCAGGAGAAATGGGGTGTCACAGAGAAAGTGGCTGAACTGGTGGGGCCCACACAGAGTTAGTGTGATGGCCAGCACCGTGTGTGTGACCAGATTTACCAGCCCACACAGCCAGGACCCAGTCACCAGGCCAACACAGACCTTCACACTCATGATGACTGGGTACTGAGGAGGACGGCAGGTGGCCACACAGCACTCTACTGGCCACACAGCCAGTAAGAAGCCTTCTGTGCCAGCACTTGTCACCAAGAAGAAGATCTGGGAAAGGCAGCCCTCATAAGAAATGGCCTTCTTGTCCCAGAAGAAGTTCACCAGCAGTACTTGGAGGGTGGTGGATGTGTAGCAGACGTCCAAGAAGCTCTAATTGCTGAGGAAAAAGTACATTGGTGTGTGGAGAGCAGGACTGACCCTGGTGGCCACTATTATGAGCATTTTCCCCAGGAGAGTTGTCAGGTAAATGACCAAAAAGAGCTGAAAAAACCAGCCCTGTAGGTTGGAGTGGTAGGAAAATCCCAAGAAGATGAATTCAGTGACAAATGATTGATTGCTCATTTCCAATGGTATCATAGCTACAAAACAGAGAAAAAGAGACCATGAGGAGAATGGACTGAGAGCACCCCAAACAGGCTTGTTAATCTGCAGCAACATGGCAAATAATATTGTATACAGAGATGCCTGGACTCTGGAAAGAGACGTATAGGAGAGACTTTAGAGAGAGCATAACTTCTCACAGACTTTTGCATGGGTGCTCTTTTGTAAAAATAAATGGAGACTTGGTCAAAATGCATAACCAGCTATCAACCCCTGTGTCTCATTGAATCTGCAGTATCTCCCTCCTAACACTGTGCTTCACTGTGATGAATTTTTTTGTATGTCTGTTATTTAAAGTAATAAGTTTTCATTGTGGAAAAATGAAGAAAATGTAGAAAGTTATTCAGAAGAATAGAACAGGTCACAAAATCAAAGCTCTCTTTGCATTCATCCCATTCTACCTCTATCTAACTTTAAAATATCCAAAGCAAAATTTCCCAATATTTTTGTACTCTATTTTTTTGCCTTGTAATCTTAATTTCCTAACATTAAATTAATATCTCCCTTTTTATTGAACATAGAAACCTTCCATTCCATTTACTATCATAAATATTGGAATAGAAGCTTTCATACATATGTATCTGTGATCATTTCTGATTATTTCGTAAAGGTAAAATTATAAGTCACCTGCTTTTAAATACATTGATCTATTTTTTTCAGTAGAAACTTTTATTTTTTTAAGTTTTATAAGATACAAAAAATTTTGACAAATGATATATACTTAGGTTTTTTTTTGTATTATAAGATTTACCTCACCAAACACTACAATTCCTGAAAAAAAATGATTGATACAATTATTGATTTTCTATCATGTTACCCATGCTAATTTGTGATCCATTGTTTTGAACTAAAATTTCTGTTTCTTTTTCAATCTTAAATGAAAAATATTATAGTAAAACAGAGGGCTCTTGGTCCAGATAGATGTGGATTGAAATCCACCTGTTGTTTACTAGATGTTGTTTGTAAAAATGTCAGCTCATCTCTATGTCTCAGTTTGTTCCTTGCTTAGGATATTAATGATGTCTATTTCACAACTGCTGAAAAAAGTTTTGAGATAATATAAGCTATGTGTCTGGCACATTACATTTACCCAACGCCTTTTATCAAGTTAGAAAATGTCTATCCATTTTTTACTAGTAGTTTTTTTTTTTGGTGTATGTGTGCTGAGTTTTGAATTCAGAGCCTTATGCATACTAAGCATGCACTCTACCACTGGACTTTGCCCCTAGTTTCATTTAGTTATACTTTTTTCTTATTTTCTCTGCATCTATTGAAATGATATATATTTTTTCTTATTTAGTCTGTTACTATGGAAATTCAGTTGATTGGATTTTTGAATATTGAACCAGCCTTGCATTCTGGGATTGATCTCAATTGACAGTAATGTTATCCTTATTCTATTTGGCTGAGTTCAGTTTGTAAATATTGTTCCCTGCTTGCTTTTGTGTATTCTATTTTCGCTGTTCTCCAGAGATAATCTATTTCTTGAAGAATTCTCAGCTGTATTCTACTGTTATTTTCAGTCAATGTATATTAGTGGACTAGTGGGAAACAGAGAAGGGATTTCTTTTGTTTCCAGGAAGCTCAGCCTTAGGTAATGTAAACTCAGTCACAGGGATATGGCCTTCACAGTGTCCCACTTTCTAGAAATATGGCTGAGCCTAGTTCTTATTCCTCCTGACGTTAGACATTTCGGCCTGTTCCTTTCCATAGCTGCAAAGGTATTTTTTTGAGTGTCCTAATGTAACAGTTTCTCTTACTCTTGCCCCTGAATATTACAGCTTTTGTTCTATGCAAAAAATCAGGAAATGGGTCTGGGAGGAGTTTTGGCTGCTGTTGCTGCTCTTTGTCCCTCCACCTATCCAAGAAATGATACCGTTAAAGACACTTTCTCAGAATACTTCTCTATCTTCCTGGGAGCATTTGGTGGAATCCATGGAGAAAAAGAAAAATACAAACATCTTATGTCTATAGCCCTCTGGGTCTTTATGCTCCTAAACCAGTCCTTACTTAGTTTTTAGCAATCAATTAACTATTTTTTATTTGAGTTTTTTTTTATAAATAAACTCCTATGTATCTAGTGGGTTCTCCCATAGTTGAAGTCTATACACTTACTTTTCAAAAATATTTACAAATTTCTAATTTAGTTAAATATGTAGTTATTCGATCCAAAACAATCTCATTCCTAGCATATTTCTAAGAAAATTAATGCACAGTTCACAAAAATTCTTGTGTAAAAATTCATAATAACTCAAACAAATATTATGCCTTCAGCAGAATGACAGAAGACAAATCACGGTTTATCATGCAGTGGAATAATTCAGTTACTTTAGAAACACAAATACTGGAACATTAATAACATTGACAAATCTAAAAAAAATTTCTGGGTGAAAGAAGCCAGATACAAAATATATACTGTATGTTTCCTTTAAATAAACTTCAAAAATTAGCAAAACAGCTATAATGGTCAAGTAATAATGGTAGTCTTTTTTTTTGGAGCTCAGGGGTGATATCAGTTGAAGCATGAAGGAATTTTCTAAAGTGATGGAAATGTTTTATATCCTGATTTTTGGTAGTTCATATATATGTAAAATATCATAAACCTGTACACTTTAGGTCTGTGCATTCTTTGAGTACAAATTATAGTTGAATTTTTAAAAATAGCCTTATTTTAAAAATAAGTACATAATGGGGAAGAGTTGTACCTGCCTGTAATCCCAGGTACTTGGCACACTAATGCAGTAGGATCATAAATTTGAAACTCTGCAAGGCCCCCCTCTCCAAATAATTGAAAGGGCTGGGGATATAGCTTCATGGTAGAGTGCCACTGGGTTCAATCCCCAGTACTGCAGTAAGTAAGTAAGTATGTAAGTAAATAAATAGAAGTGAAAGCATTTTGTCAAGATGATTTTTAACTCAGGATTGGTTGGAACCACATCTAAATATTTTTATAGGTCTCTAAGAGGTTAAGTATTTTCTCCCATTTTTTGCATTTCTCTACTTCTTTTTTCCACAGTGATAGTCCAGGACATATCACATTTTACAAGTGACATCAGTTGTTTCCTGATCACTATCTGTTTGAAGCAGTGAATGTGATTGGTGGGTGCATTCGGTCTGTATTACAGATACAAAGCCTTGCTCACCATGATGGATGGGCATGTGCATGTGTGTGTGTGTGTGTGTGTGTGTGTGTGTGTGTGTGTCTGTGTGTTATTTGTTGTGGGATTGGTCTTTACTGAGAACACTGTCTTATAGTTAGTGGGATGGCAAGTTGGCATCTCAGGCAACATTGATGGCAGAAATCTCAAAGAATATAGAAGGAATCTGCCATCTAAGGCTCAGCAAGCTCAGAACACTTGGTTATCCTAATTGCTATAAATGGAAAGACGCTCACTATTGAGCTTCTCTGAGAGCTGCATCATACTGGGGCGGGAGGAGGGAGCCCATTTCCTTAGAGATGTACCCTGTTTCTATGGGACTCCAGCTATGCTTCAAGGGGCTGGTGGGATAGTACCAGTTTATGCTGCCAAGCCCTGAGCTATTCTGAGGAGCCTGCTACTTCAGGGAAGGTGGCAGGGTATCAGCCTATGAGGCCAGGACTAGGCTCTGTGAAGCTGTGTCAGGCCTGATTTCTAAGCAAGGTACTTGGCAATAGAAACCTCGGATAACTTCCCACCCCCCACCATGCCATGGGCCACCTGAGAGCCCAGGTGTGTCTCTGGAAGCCAGGATTGGGTATGAGAATGGACATCAATGATTGCAGAGTATCAACAATAGGGGACCATAAATCTCTTTCAGGTGAGTGCAGACTGAAAACAGGGACATCTGAAGGGAGATAGACTGAGTTTTAGAAAATCATCAGATCTCTAGGTCAAGAACATGCAGATAGACCCACTCATGGAATTGTGCGTATGAGTCCAAGGAGCAGGGGTCGATACCTGTGAAACCTCGTTCCCCAGGTTTTAGACACACCTGTTTAGTTCAAAAGAGTGATCTGAGTGCTAAAACAAGATCAAAATGAAGTGGTCTGTATCTGAAGACGTGCTGTGTTGAAGGTGGGAGAAAATCTCTGAAGCCCTCATGGAGAAGGATATGGAGAACTTTAAAGACCTAGTTGAAGAGGACACAGTAAAGAAAACAAATCAGTTTGGGTAGGCTGGCTAGCTGGCGGGATCACTCAGGAAAACAGGAATATGTGAGGAATAGTAGATGTAGAGGAGGCTTTAGTGGATTTGATTTGAGTAATGTTGAATGTGAGTTATCTGTGGGATAATCACGTGGAGATGCCCTTCACAGACAGCCTAGAACTGCAGGTGTGGATTTGGGAGTCATTGTCTTGAAGGCAACTGTTACAGCAAAGGGTAAATATGAAATCCCCCAGGAGAATAGAGAAAGTAGAGAAGGAAATAGAGAAAGTAGGGATTCTTGTGATACTTGGTGTTAACGAAAATTGTAGTAAAAGTTTATCCAGAAATGACTAAAAACACCACACTATCTAGTTCAGTTGTAGGTATCGCTTTCTCTAAATACTTTCCCTAAACAAGAGGTTACCTTATTAGCATTGATTTACAATAAATCAATTTTGAAATGGAGCTGGAATCTACATGTACTTGACATTTCTTACGTTCTCTGTTTTCTCTATCAACTACCTGGATGAACTTCAAGTCATTTAGAAATCAATGACATGTACTTTCTTTTAACACCCATATCAAAAAGATCAATATGACAATCTCTTTTATAGGTAGATATCTAGATGTTTTCAGAAAAAGAAATAAAATTCCACATAGAAGGCAGTTCCAGCAGATTTTACTATGGTAAATTGGCACATGGTCTGTGGATGTGTAAAAGAGAAAACTAAACGTAAATGTTCAGAGATTTAAAAATACAATCTCTGAAGTTGTGCATACTGCTTTTGTAAAGGTCTTAAATATAAAGGTCAGTTCAGGAGGGACAATTTCATGGGGCATTAAAAAAAATTTTCCAATGTATGTTTATATAATTTTATCTACATATAAATTTTTCCTTGGTTTTATTGGCTAATTTCTTGTTTGTCACGGGTGTGGGGTAGGGTGAAGGATGATACCCAAACAATTTTCCTTATCCTCTATGCTCTTTATTAATGTAGGGCATTAGATTGAATCATCATCATGGTCACCATTAGAATCCATTATTAACAATCATAACTCATGAATGACACTTTGTGACACAATATGTACTTGCTCCTTAGAATTTATATAATGAAGGCATAGGAATTAGATAAACTTAATAGTAAACCCTCTGCTCTGCAATAATAATAACCATAATCATCATAATCATCTAGGGCATATTTCATAGAAAAACAATTTGAGTGTGAGTCTTCTTAGATTGCTTCAATACACATAAATGCCTGACTTTAAAAACCTTGTTTAATATGGTTTAAAAGTGGCATGCTTTCTGTAAAAATTAAATTGAATTTCGGATAATCCATTCTATCAGAGCTCAGTGAATTTCTTTGAATAGATAAATTTTTACATACCTGAATCCAATCAGGATTTTTCAAATTGAGTAAAGAATAGAGACACACATTAGATAAAAATACCTAACACTTATTAAATGCCTATAAGACTTTTACATGCATTAACTTATTTGGTTTACACAACAACCTATAAGATAACCTATTATCCCCATTTTACAGAAACAAGAATTGAAATTAATGCACAATATATTAATGCAAGTAGGGAAACATCAATGAATCCCTTTAATTTGCATAATGTACATTAATTTGTACATTTAATATGTATAGACAATTATGATTTAAGAAACCAAAAAGAAATTGACTCAGAAAATTTATCATGTAATAACTATTATTTGTAGTGATACTTTGTTACCTGATGATAATACCATATATTAGTAAACTGTCTTATTATCTTCAATGCCCAGACATTCTTGTCCTTGGTTCTAATAATTCATTGCACATGATTAATAGGCCAACACAGCTTGCATTAAAATTCCAAATCTCAGGGCCTTAAAAAGCTTAAAGTATTTAAATTTCAATAGAAAGTCGGTGCTTCAGTTAAGCACAAATAATTTTAAAATCTAAATGTAAACAAAATAAAATAAATAAGTATAGAGTCTTAAAAGAAGATTTTTTTTGTTTTGGTAATAAAGGAAATGTTTTTCTGACTAAACTTAGGGATTCAATTCCTCAAATGCAAAAGAAAAAAAAATGGGCATGACCAAAACGAGGAAGAATGGTGTGATCATGAAAACCCTTATGCACATCAGGGAAACAATGATTCCTATTTGATCTCAATAGCACAAGAAATGATTAAAATTTTTAAAACCAATTTTCATGTTTCCTTGTAAATTGCTTAACACACACACACACACACACTCACACACACACACAAACAGTACAAGGTCAATTTATTCAGAACAATATCCGAATGATT
>NW_027524992.1:0-25372 GCF_052094955.1 Ictidomys tridecemlineatus
CTCTGAACACTGCTACTGTGGCTGACCCTGAGCTTTTAGTGAAAGGATACCTTATTTCTAAGCCATAATAGTCCCTACAGTCCATGTGCTTTTGTTAGAATACCTTCATATAGTCTGGGAGAGTAATCGGGTGCCAAAACAAGATTAAAAGGAAATATCTGGTAACTGAAGATGTGACATTTGGAGCTTGGGGAAAAGCTCTAAAGAGGAGCCCTGGGTGGAGCACTTTAAAGTCTGGTGATGAGGACACAAGAGGGCACCTGGTCTGTGGGGTAGCTGAGTGGCAGTGGGATCACTCATTAAAATATAAAAAAAAATGAGACGGAACTTGTCTGAGAAGAGAAAAGGAGGGAAGGAGGATGGGCCTGGAGTCTGGGTACCTGCGGGGTCTCCCTGAGGAGATTCCAGGAGGCTGCGGGACAGGTTCCCAGGAAATATGCCTGGGAGTTATGGCTTAGAGTGACTGTGGAAGTCACAGGTGCTCATAAAGCCAAAATAGAGCAGGGTGAGGAGAGAGGGCCTGATGGACTGTGCTGAAAAGAAGGTGTCCAAAGGAGGCTCACCAGCTATCAGCAATCATTCTGCACCACAGTGTCAAAGCTCTGCTCTCTGTACCAGGCCTTCTGCACCCCTGTCTAAAACCTCTGCTCCCTATAACAGTCCTTCTGCACTCCAGTCTCCAACATCTGCTCCCTGCAACAATCCTTCTCCACCCCAGTCTCCAAGTTCTACTCTCTGAAACACTGCTTCTGCACCCAGTCTCGAATTTCTGCGCTCTGCAACAGTCTTTCTTCACCTCAGTCTGAAAACTCTGCTCTCTGCAACAATCATTCTGCACCCCAGTCTTCAACCTCTGCTCTCTGTAACAGTCTTTCTGCACCTCAGTCTCCAAACTCTGCTCTGTATATTATCCTTCTGCACACCAGTCTCCAAACTGTGATATCTGTAACAGGCATTCTGCAACCCAGTCTCCAACCTCTGCTCCCTGCATGAATCATTCTGCACTCCAGTCTTTAAGTTCTGCTCTATAAAAGAGTCCTTCTGCACCCCACTCTGGAACATCTGCTCTCTGCAAAAGTCCTTCTGCACTGAAGTCTGAAAACTCTGCTCTCTGCAACAATCATTCTGCAACACAGTCTCCAAACTCTGCAATCTGTAACAGTCCTTCTGCACCTGAGTCTCCAACTCTGCTCTCTATAATATCCTTCTGCACCCCAGTCTATAAACTGTGCTATCTGTAACAGTTTTTCTGAACCCCAGTCTCCAACATCTGCTCTCTGTAACAGGCCTTCACCACCTCAGTCTCCAACCTCTGCTCTCTGTAACAGGCCTTCTTCACCCAAGTCTCCAATCCCTGCTCACTGCAACATTGCTTCTACTCCCTAGTCTCCAAACTCTGCTCTCTGTAACTGACTTTCTGACCGCAGTCTCCAACCTCTGCTCTCCGTATCAATCCTTCTGCACCTAAGTCTCCAACCTCTGCTGTCTGCAATGATCCTTCTGCACCTCAGTTTCCAGCCTTTGCTCTCTGCAACGATCCTTCTGCACCACAGATACTAACCTCTGCTCTATGTAACAGTGCTTCTACACCTCAGTCTCCAAACTCTTCTTTCTGTACCAATCCTTCTGCACATCAGTCTCCAACCTCTGCTCTCTGTAACAGTCCTTCTGCACCTCAGTATCCAACCTCTGCTCTCTGTAACAGGGTTGCTGCACCCAGTCTTTAACCTCTGCTCTCTGTAACAGTTCTTCTGCACCCCAATCTCGAATCTCTGCTCTCTGTAACAGTCTTTCTGCACCCCAGTCTCCAAAATCTTCTCTCTGCACTGATGCTTCTGCACCTCAATCTCCAACCTCTGCTCTCTGCAATAGTCCTTCTGCACCCCAGTCTCCAGACTCTGATCTCTGTAAAATCCTTTTGCATCCCTTTCTCCACCTCTTCTCTCTCTAACAGTTTTTCTGCACCCCAGTATCCAAACTCTGCTCTCTGTAAAAGTCCTTCTGCACCTCACTCTCCAACCTTTGCTCTCTGTAAAGGTCCTTCTGTACCCCAGTCAACAAAGTCTGCTGTCTCTAACAATCTTCTGCACCTTAGTCTCAAACGTCTGCTCTCTATAACAGTCCTTCTGGAACCTAGTCTCCAACATCTGCTCTCTACAATGGTCCTTCTGCACCAAAGTCTCAAAACTCTGCTCTTTCTAACAGTCCTTCTGTACCGCAGTCTCCAACCTCTTCTCTCGACAATGGTTCTTCTGCACCTCAATTGCAAATCTCTGCTTTCTGTAACAGTCCTTCTGCACCTCAGATTCCAACCTCTGCTCTCTGTAACAGTCCTTCTAAGCCTCAGTCTGAACCTCTTCTCTCTGCAACGATTCTTATGCACCTCAGTCTCCAACCTCTGTTCTCTGTAACTGTCCTGCTGCACCCCAGTCTCCAACCTCTGCTCTCTGCAGTGATCCTTCTGCACCTCACTCTCCAACCTCTGCTCTCTGCAACGATCCTTCTGCACCCCAGTCTCCTTCCTCGTCTCTGTGTAAGAATCTTTTTGAACCCTTGTCTCCAACCTCTCCTCTCTCTAAAAGTCTTTCTGCACCTCAATCTCCAAGTTCTGCAATCTGTAACAGTCTTTCTGCACACCAGTCTCAAATCTCTGCTCTCAGAAATGATCTTTCTGCACCTCAGTCTCTAAACTCTGCTTCCTTTAATAGTCCTTCTGCACCCCAGTCTCCAAACTTTGCTTTCTGTAACAGTCCTACTGCACGACAGACTCCAACCTCTGCTCTGTGTAACAGTCCTTCTAAGCCTCAGTCTGAAACCTCTGCTCTTTGCAACGATCCTTCCGCACCCCAGGCTTCAGTCTGTTCTATCTGCAACAATCCTTCTGCATCCCAGCCTCCAAAATCTGCTCTGTGTAACATATCTTCTGTACCGCAGTCTCCAACCTCTGCTCTCTGCAAGGGTCCTTCTGGACTCCAGTTTCCAACCTCTGTTCTCTGCAAAAGTCCTCAGCACCCCAGGCTCCAAACTCTGCTCTCTGTAACAGTTCTTCTGTACCACAGTCTCCAACCTCTGCTATGTGTAACGGTCCTTCTGCACCCCAGTCTCCAAACACTACTTTCCATAACAGTTATTCTGCACCCCAGTCTCTAACCTCTGCTCTCTGTAACAGTCCTTCTGCACCTAAGTCTCCAACCACTGCTCTCTGCAACAGTCCTTCTGCACCCCAGTCTGCAAACTCTGCTCTCTGTAACTGGCCTTCTACACCCCGGTCTCCAATCTCTGCTCTCTGTAACAGGCCTTTTGCACCCTAGTCTCCAACCTGTTCTCTCTGCAGCGATCCTTCTTAAACTCAGTCTCCAAATTCGGCTCTCTGCAACAGTCTTTCTGCACAACAGTCTCTAACCTCTGCTCTATGTAACAGTCCTTCTGCACCCCAGTCACCAACCTCTGCTCTCTGCAACAGTTCTTCTGTACCCCAGTAACCAAACTCTGCTCTGTGTAACGATCCTTCTGCACCTTAGTTTCCAAACTCTGCTCTCTACAACGATTCTTCTGCACCCCAGTCTCCAATTTCTGCTCTCTGTATCAGTCCTTCTGCACCCAAGTCTCCTAACTCTTCTCTCTGCAACATTTCTTCTGAACCCCAGTCTCCAACCCGTGCTCTCTGTTATAGTCCTTCTGCACCCTAGTCTCCAAATCTGCTCTCTGCAACGATCCTTTTCTACCCAGTCTCCAAACTCTGCTCTCTGTAAAAGACCTTTTGTATCGCAGTCTTCAACCTCTTCTCTTTGTAACGGTTCATCTGCTGCCAATTGCCAACCTCTGCTTTCTGTAACAGTCTTTCTGCACCCCAGTCTCCAAACTCTTCTCTCTGCAACGATCCTTCTGTACCTCAGTCTCCAACCTCTGCTCACTGTAAAAGTCTTTCTGCACCTCAGTCGGCATCCTATGCTCTCTGAAATGGTCCTTCTGCACCCCAGTCTTCAATCTATGCTCTCTGTAACAATCCTTCTGCACCTCTGTCTCCAACGTCTGCTCTCTGTAACAGTCCTTGTATACCACATTCTCCAACCTCTTCTCTCTATTACGGTACTTCTGCACCCCAATTGCCAACCTCTGCTTTCTGAAACAGTCCTTCTGCACCTGAGACTCCAACCTCTGCTCTCTGTAACAGTCCTTCTAAGACTCAGTCCGAAACCTCTTCTCTCTGCAACAATCCTTCTTAACCCCAGTTCCAAACTGTGATATCTGTAACAATCCTTCTGCACCCCAGTCTCAAACATCTGCTCTCTGTAACAGGTCTTCTGCAACTCAGTCTCCAACGTCTGCTCTCTGTAACAGGCCTTCTGCATCCCAGTCTCCAAACTCTTCTCTCTGCAATGATTCTTCTGCACCTCAGTCTCCAACCTCTTCTCTCTGCAACAGTCCTTGTGCCCCAAGTCTCAAACATCTGCTCTCTGTAAGATCTTTCGCACCCCGTTCTCTAAACTTTGCTCCCTGTAACAGTCCTCTGCACCTTAGTCTCCAACCTCTATTCTGTGCAAAAGTCCTTCTACACACCAGTCTCCAACATCTGCTCTCTGCAACGATCTTTCTGCATCTCAGTCTCCAACGTTTGCTCTCTGCAACAGTCCTTCTACACAACAGTCTCCAACTCCTGCTCTCTGCTACAGTCTTTCTGCACCCAAGTCTCCAACCTCTGCTCTCTTCAACATTTCTTCTGCACCCCAGTCTCCAACCTGTGCTCTCTATAACTATCCTACTGCACCCTGGTCTCCAAACTCTGCTCTCTTTAGCGATCCTTTTGCACCTCAGTCTCCGACCTCTACTCTCTGCAACAATCTTTCTGCACCCCAGTCTCCAACGTCTGTTTTCTGCAACAGTCTTCTGACCCCAGTCTCCAGCCCTCTGCTCTCTGTAACATCCTTCTGCACCCCAGTTTTCAAACTTTGCTCTAGGTGACATTCCTTCTGCACCCCACTCTCCACCCTCTGCTCTTTGTAACGGTACTTCTTTACCGCAGTCTCCATTCACTGCACACTGCAACATTCTTCTGCACCCCAGTCTCCAAACTGTGCTCTCTGTAACTGTCTTTCTGACCTTAGTCTCCAAACTCTGCTCTCTGTAACAATCCTTCTGCACCTCAGTTTCCAACATCTGCTCTCTGCAACGATTCTTCTGCACCACAGTTTCCAACCTCTGCACTCTGTAACAGTTTTTTCTATACATAGTCTCCAAACTCTTCTCTCTGTACCAATCCTGCTGCACCTCAGTCTCCAACCTCTGCTCTCTGTAACAGTTCTTCTGCACCCCAATCTCGAATCTCTGCTCTCTGGAACAGTCTGTCTGCACCCCAGTCTCCAACCTCTTTTCTCTGCAACAATCCTTCTGAAGCTCAGTTTCGACCTCTGCTCTCTGCAACAGTCCTTCTGCACCCCAGTCTCCAGACTCTGCTCTCTGTAAGATCCTTTTGCATCCCTTTCTCAAACCTTCCTCTCTGTAACAGTCCTTCTGCACCTCAGTCTCCAACCTCTTCTCTCTGTAAGATCCTTTTGCAACCCATTCTCCAAACGCTGCTCTCTGTAACAGTCTTCTGCAACCCAGTCTCCAAACTCTGCTCTCTGTAACAGGCCTTCCGCAACCCAGTCCTTCAAATCTGCTCACTGTAACAGCCTTCTGCACCCCAGTCTCCAAACTGTGCTCTCTGGCAACGATCTTTCTGCACCCCAGTCTCCAAACTGTGCTCTCTGTAACAGTCCTTCTCCACCCAGGATCCAACTTCTGCTCTCTGAAACAGTCCTTCTGCACCTCAGTGTGAAAACTCGGCTCTCTGCAAAAATCGTTCTGCACCCGAGTTTCAATCTTTGCTCTCTTTAACAGTCCTTCTGAACCTAAGTCTACAAAATGCTCTCTGTAAAATCCTTCTGCAACCAAGTCTCAAAATTGTGCTATCTTTAACAGTCTTTCTGCACCCCAGTCTCCAATTCTGCTCTCTGTAATATGCGTTCTTCACCCCAGTCTCTAATCTCTTCTCTCTGTAACAGGCCTCCTGCACCCCAGTCTACAAACTCTTCTCTCTTCAACGATCTTTCTTCACCTCAGTCTTTAACCTCTGCTCTCTGCAACAGTCCTTCTGCACCCCAGTCTCCAAACTCTGCTCTCTGTAACAATCCTCTGCACCTCACTCTCCAACATCTGCTCTCTGCAACGGTTCTTCAGCACCCCAGTCTCCACAATCTGTTCTCTGCAACAGTCCTTCTGCACCCCAGTCTCCAAACTCTGCTCTCTGCAGCAGTCCTTCTGCTCCCAGTTTCCAAACTCTGCTCTCTGCTAAAGTACTTCTGCAAACCAGTCTCCAACATCTGCTCTCTGTATCAGTCATTTTACACCCAGGTAACCAAAATCAGCTCTGTGTAACGATCCTTCTGCACCTTAGTTTCTAACCTCTGCTCTCTGCCACGATCCTTCTGCACCCCAGTCTCCAACCTCTGATCTCTGTGTCAGTCCTTCTGCACCACAGTCTCCAAACTCTGCTCTCTGCAAAAGTCCTTATGCACCCAAGTCTCCAAACTCTGCTGTCTGTAACATTTCTTCTGCACACCAGTCTCCAACCTGTGCTCTCTGTAACAGTCCTTCTGCACCCCAGTCTCCAATATTTGCTCTCTGCAACGATCCTTCTTCTAACCAGTCTCCAAACTCTGCTTTCTGTAAAAGTCCTTTTGTATATCACAGTCTCCAACCTCTTCTCTTTGTAACGGTCCATCTGCTCCTCAATTGCCAACCTCTGCTTTCTGTAACAGTCCTTCTGCACCTCAGTCTCCAACCTCTGCTCTCTGCAACAGTCCTTCTACACCCCAGTCTCAAACATCTGCTCTCTTCAACAGTCCTTCTACACCCAAGTCTCCAACCTCTACTCTCTGCAACAATCCTCCTGCACACCAGTCTCCAATGTCTGCTCTCTGCAAAAGTCCTTCTGCACCCCTGTCTCCAAGCTCTACTCTCTGTAACAGTCCTTTTTTACTGCAGTCTCCAAACTCTGCTCTTCTAAACAGTCCTTCTCAACCCCAGTCTCCAACGTCTGCTCCCTGCAACAGTCATTCTGCACCTCAGTCTCAAATTTCTGCTCTCTGTAACAGGCCTTCTGCACCCCAGTCTCCAACAGCTTTTCTCTGTATCAGTTCTTCTGCACCCCAATTTCCAAACTCTGCTCTCTGCAACACTCCTTCTGCACCCCAGTCTCCATCGTCTGCTCTCTGAAAGAATCCTTCTGCACCCCAGTCTCCAAACTCTCCTCTCAGTAAAAGTCCTTCTGCACCTCAGTCTGCAACATCTGCTCTTTGTAACGATTCTTTATCACCTCAGTCTCCAAACTCTGCTCTCTGTAACAGGCCTTCTGCACCCCAGACTCCAACCTTTGCTCTCTGAATCAGTCATTCTTTACCCCAGTAACCTTCCTCTGCACTCTGTTACAATCCTTCTGCACCTCTGTCTCCAACCTCTCCTCTCTGCAACGGTCCTTCTTCACCTCAGTCTCTAACCTGTGCTCTGTGCAACAGTTCTTCTACACCCCAATCTCCAACCTCTACTCTCTGCAACAGTCATTCTGCACCCCACTCTCCAACATCTGATCTCTGCAACAGTTCTTCTCCACCCCAGTATCCAACCTCTGCTCTATGTAACAGTCCTTCTGTACTGAAGTTCCAAACACTTCTCTCTGTAATGGTCCTTCTGCACCGCAGTCTCAAACCTCTGCTTTCTGTATCAGTTCATCTGCACTCAAGTCTACAACCTCTGCTCTCTTTAACAGTCTTTCTGCACCTCAGTCTCCAAATTCTGCTCTCTGCAACAGTCCATCTGCGCCCCAATCTCCAACCTCTGCTCTCTGCTACAGTCCTTCTACACCCAAGTCTCCAACCACTGCCCTCTGTAACAGTTCCTTCCGCACCCCAGTCTCCTCACTCTGCTCTCTGTAACGATCCTTCTGCACCCAAGTCTCCAACCTCTGCCCTCTGTAACAGTACTTCAGCTCCCCAGTCTCCTCACTCTGCTCTCTGCAAAACTCCTTCTGCACCCAAGTCTCCAAAGTGTGCTCTCTGCAACAGTCCTTCTGCATCCAAGTTTCCAAACTCTTCTCTCTGTAAGATCCTTCTGCATCTTAGTCTCCAACCTCTGCTCTCTGTAACAATCCTTCTGCACCCCAGTCTCCAAAATCTGATCTTTACAACAATCATTTTGCACACCAGTCTCCAACTCTGCTCTCTGCAAAAGACTTTCTGCACCCCAGTCTCCAACATCTGCTCCCTGCAACCGTCCTTCTGCACCTCAGTTTGACAACTCTGCTCTCTGCAACGATTTTTGTGCACGCCAGTCTCCAAACTCTGCTTTATGTAACAGTCTTTCTGCACCTCAGTCTCCAACCTCTGCTCACTGTAAGATCGTTCTGCACTCCAGTTTCCATACTCTGCTCTCTGTAATATTCCTTCTGCTCCCCAGTCTCCAACCTCTGCTCTCTGTAACAGTCCTTCTGCTCCGCAGTCTCCAACCTCTGCTCTCTGTAACAGTCATTCTGTCCCACAGTCTCCAACCTCTGCTCTCTGTAAGGGTCCTTCTTCACCCCAGTCTCCAACATCTGCTCTCTGCAACAGTCCTCCTGAACCTCAGTCTGAAAACTCTGCTCTCTGCAACGATCCTCTGTGCACCCCAGTCTCCCAACTCTTCTTTCTGTAACAGTCCTTCTGCACATCAGTCTCCAAAATCTACTCTCTGTAAAAGTGATTCTGCACCCCAGCCTCCAACCTCTGCTCTCTGTATAATTATTTGGCACCCCAGTTTTTAAATCTTCTCTCTGTAACATTTCTTCTGCTCCCCAGAATCCAACCTCTACTCTCTCTAACAGACATTCTGCTCCCCAGTCTCTAACCTCTGCTCTCTGTAACAGTCCTTTTGTACCACAGTCCCCAAACTCTGCTCTCTGTAACGGTCCTTTTGCACCCAAGTCTCCAACCTCTCCTTTCTGTATCATTCCTTCTGCACCACAGTTTCCAACCTCTGCACTCTTAAACATTCCTTCTGCAACTCAGTCCAACCTCTGCTATCTGCGACAGTTCTTCTGCACCCCAGTCTCCAACCTATGCTCTCTGCAACAGTTCTTCTGCACTCCAGTCTCCAAGGTCTGCACACTGAAACAGTCCTTCTCCACACCAGTCTCCAACCTCTGCTCTCTGTAACAGTCCTCCTGTAGTGCAGTCTCCAAAATTTGCTCTCTGAAACGGTCCTTCTGCTCCCCAGTCTTCATCCTCTGCTTTCTGTATCAGTTCTTCTGCACCCTGGTCTCCAACCTCATCTCTCTGTAACAGTCCTTCTGCAAATCAGTCTCCAACTTCTGCTCTCTGCAACAGTCCTCCTGTAGTGCAGTCTCCAAAATTTTCTCTCTGTAATGGTCCTTCTGCTCCCCAGTCTTCATCCTCTGCTTTCTGTATCAGTGCTTCTGCACCCTGGTCTCCAACCTCATCTCTCTGTAACAGTCCTTCTGCACATCAGTCTCCAACTTTGCTCTCTGCAACAGTCCTTATGCACCCAAGTCTCAAATCTCTGATTTCTGCAACAGTGCTTCTACACCCCAGTCTCCAAACTCTGCTATCTGCAACAGTCCTCTGCACCCCAGTCTCCAACCTCTACTCTCTTTAACAATCCTTCTGCAACTCAGTTTCCAAACTCTGCTCTCTACAACGGTCCTTCTGCACCACAGTCTCTAATCTCTACTCTCTGTAACAGTCCTTCTGCACCTCACTCTCCAACATCTGCTCTCTCTAAGATCCTCCTGTAACCCAGTCTGTAAACTGTGCCCTCTGTAACAGTCCTTCTGCATTCCTTGTTCAACCTCTGTTCTTTTAACAGACCTTTTGCACGCAGGTCTCAAACCTCTGCACGCTACAACAACCCTTCTGCACACCAGTCTCCAACCTCTGCTCTCTGCAACAGTCTTTCTGCAACCCAGTCTCCAATATCTGCTCTCTGCAGCAGTTCTTCTGCACCTCAGTCTGAAAACTCTGTTCACGGCAACGATCATTCTGAAGCCCAGTCTCCAACCTCTGCACTCTGTTACAGTCCTGCTGTACCACAGTCTCCAGACTCTGCTCTCTGTCAGATCCTTCTGCAACCCTGTCTCCAAACTCTGCTGTCTGTAACAGTCTTTCTGCACCCCAGTCTCCAAACTCTGCTCTGTGTATCAGGCCTTTTGCACCCCATTTTCCAACCTCTGCTCTCTGCAACAGTCCTTCTGCACCAGAGTCTCCAAACTCTGCTTTCTGTATCAGTCCATCTGCACCCCAATCTCCAAACTCTGCTATCTGTAACAGTCCTTCTGCACCTCAGTCTACAAACTCTGCTCTCCGCAACAGTCCTTCTGCACCTAAGTCTCCAAACTCTGCCTCTGTAACAGTCCTAATGAAAGGCAGTCTCGAACCTCTACTCTCTGCAACAGTTCTTCTGCAACAAAATCTTAAATCTGTGCTCTCAGCAAGAGTTCTTCTACACCCCATGTCCAAACTCTACTCTCTGTAAGATCCATCTGCACTCCAGTTGCCAAACTCTGCTCTTTGTAACATTCCTTCTCTACCCCAGTCTCTAATCTCTGCTTTCTGCAAGTGTCCTGTGGCACATCAGTCTCCAACCTTTGTCCTCTGCAACAGTCCTTCTGCACCCCAGTCTCCAACATCTGATTTCTGTAACAGTCCTTCGGCAACCCAGTCTCCAAACTTTGCTTTCTGTATCAATCCTTCTGAACACCAGTCTCAAAACTTTGCTCTCTGTATCTATCCTTCTGCACCTCAGTCTCCAACCTGTGCTCTCTGTAATATTCCTTCTACACCCCAGTCTCTAACCTCTGCTCTCTGTAACAGTTTTTGTATACCACAGTCTCCAAACTCTGGTCTTTGTAACGCTCTTTTTGCACCCCAATTTTCAACATCTGGTTTCTGTAACAGTCCTTCTACACCTCAGTCTCGAAACTCTGTTCTCTGTAACAGTACTTCTACACCTCAGTCTCCAACCTCTTCTCTTTGTACGATCCTAAAGCTACC
Source organism: Ictidomys tridecemlineatus (assembly GCF_052094955.1). Taxonomy (NCBI): domain Eukaryota; kingdom Metazoa; phylum Chordata; class Mammalia; order Rodentia; family Sciuridae; genus Ictidomys; species Ictidomys tridecemlineatus. The sequence continues at coordinate 11,082 of NW_027524992.1, forward strand.
CAGTCTCCAAATTCTGCTGTCTATAACAATTCTTCTGCACCCCAGTCTCCAACCTCTCCTCTCTATAACAGGCCTTCTGCACGCCAGTCTCCAAACTCTGCTCTCTGTAGCAGGGCTTCTGCACCCCAGTCTTTAAAATCTGCTCCCTGCAACGATCCTTCTGCACCCCAGTCTCCAACCTCTGCTCTCTGCAATGATCTTAATGCACCCCAGTCTCCAATCTCTGATCTCTGCAACAGTCCATCTGCACCTTAGTCTCCAAATTCTGCTCTCTGTAAGATGGTTCTGCACCCCTGTATCCAACCTCTGCTCTCTGCAACAGTCCTTCTGCACCCCAGTCTCCAACCTTTTCTTTCTACAAGAGTCCTTCTGCACACTGGTTACCAACATCTGCTCTCTGCAACAGTCCTTCTGCACCCCAGTCTCCATCATCTGCTCTCTGCAGCAGTTCTTCTGCACCTCAGTCTGAATACTCTCCTCTCTGCAACGACCCTTCTGAACCCCAGTCTCCTACCTCGGCTCTCTGTAACAGTCCTTCTGCACCTCAGTCTCCCAACTCTGCTCTCTGTAAGATCCTTCTTCAATCCAGTCTTTAAACACTGCACTTTATACATGTACTTCTGCAAAACAGTCTCCAATTTCTGCTCTCTGTAATAGGACCTCTGCAACCCCATCTCCAACTTCTGCTCTTTGTATCATGCCTTCTGAACCCCAGTGTCCAACCTCTTCTATCTGCAACGAATCTTCTCCATCCCAGTCTTCTACATCTTCTCTCTGCAACAGTCCTTTTGAAACCCAGTCTCCAAACTCTGCTCTTAGTAATTCCAACTGAACCCCAGTCTCCAACCTATGCTCTCTGTAACAGTCCTTCTGCACCCATGTCTCCGAACTCTGTTCTCTGTAACAGACCTTCTGCACCTCAGTCTCCAACCTCTGCTCTATGTAACAGTCCTTCTGCACCCCAGTCTCTAAAATCTGCTCTCTGCAAGTCTTTCTGAACCCCAGTCTTCAACATCTGCTCTCTGCAACAGTCCTTCTGCACCCCAGTCTCCAAACTTTGCTCTCTGCAACGATCCTTCTGGACCCCAGTCTCCAACCTCTGCTCTCTGCAACAGTCCTTCTGCACCCCAGTCTCCAAACTCTGCTCTCTGCAACACTCCTTCTATACTGCAGTTTCAAACCTCTGCTCTCTGTAACGGTCTTTCTGCACCCCAGACTCCAATCTCTGCTTTCTGTATCAGTTTTACTTCACCCAGTCTCCAACTTCTGCTCTCTCTAAGAGTCCTTCTGCACTTCAGTCTTCAAACTCTGCTCTCTGCAACAGTCCTTTTGCACCCCAGTCTCTAACCTCTGCTCTCTGCAACAGTCCTTCTGCACCCCAGTCTCCAACCTCTGCTCTCCACAACAGTCCTTTGCACCTTAGTCTCCAACCTCTGCTCTCTGAAACAGTACTTCTGCACCACAGTCTCCAACGTCTGCTCTCTGTAAGATCCTTCTGCACCCCATTTTTGAAACTCTGGTCTCTGTAACATACCTTTTCACCCCAGTCTTTAACCATTGCTTTCTGAAAGTGTCCTGTGGCACCCCACTCTCCAACCTCTGTCCTTTTCAACAGTCTTTCTGCTAACCAGTCTTTAACATCTGCTCTCTCTAACAGTCCGTCTGTACCGCAGTCTCTAACCTCTGCTCCCCATAACTTGTCCTTCTGCACCCCAATCTCCAAACTCTACTTTCTGTATCAGTCCTTCTGAACCCCAGTCTAAAACATCTGCTCTTTGTATCTATCCTTCTGCACCTCAGTCTCCAATCTGTGCTCTCTGTAACATTCCTTCTGCACCCGAGTCTCCAAGCTCTGCTGTCAGTAATAGTTTTTCTATACCGCAGTCTCCAAACTCTGGTTTCTGTAACTGTCCTTCTGCACCCCAATTTCCAACCTCTGCTTTCTGTAACAGTCCTTCTACACCTGTCTCCAACCTCTTCTCTCGGTAACAGTCATTCTGCACCTCAGTCTGACACTTCTGGTCTCTGCACGATCCTTCTGCACCCCAGTCTCCGACCACTGCTCTCTGTAACAGTCCACCTGCACCTCAGTCTCCAACCTCTACTCTCTGTAAGATCCTTCAGCAACCCAGTCTCCAAACTCTCCTCTTTGTAACAGGCCTTTTGCACGCCAGTCTCCAAAATCTGCTCTCTGTAGCAGGCCTTCTTCACCCCAGTCTCCAACCTCTGCTCTCTGCAATGATCCTACTGCACCCGAGTCTCCAACCTCTGATCTCTGCAACAGTCCTTCTGCACCTCAGTATTCAAACTCTGCTCTCTGTAAGATCCGTCTGCACCCCTGTATCCAAACTCTGCTCTCTGTAACAGTTCTTCTACACCCGAGTTTCCAAACTCTGCTTTCTGTATCAGTCCATCTGCACCCCAATCTCCAAACTCTGCTATCTGTAACAGTCCTTCTGCACCTCAGTCTACAAACTCTGCTGTCTGCAACAGTCCTTCTGCACCTAAGTCTCCAAACTCTTCCTTTGTAACATTCCTACTGAAAGGCAGTCTCGAACCTCTACTCTCTGCAACAGTGCTTCTGCACCAAAATCTCAAACCTGTGCTCTTCGCAAGAGTTGTTCTACACCCCATGTGCAAACTCTGCTCTCTGTAAGATCCGTCTGCACTCCAGTTTCCAAACTCTGCTCTCTGTAACATCCCTTCTTCACCCAGTCTTTAATCTCTGCTTTCTGCAAGTGTCCTGTGGCACCCCAGTCTCCAACCTCTGTCCTCTGCAAAAGTCCTTCTGCACCTCAGTCTCCAACATCTGATTTTTGTAACAGTCCTTCCGCAACCCAGTCTCCAAACTTTGCATTCTTTATCAGTTCTTCTGAAAACCAGTCTCAAATCTTTGCTCTCCGTATCTATTATTCTGCACCTCAGTCTCCAACCTGTGCTCTCTGTAACATTTCTTCTACACCCCAGTCTCCATCCTCTGCTCTCTGTAACAGTTTTTCTATACCGCACTCTCCAAACTCTGGACTTTGTAACGCTCTTTCTGCACCCCAATTTTCAACATCTGCTTTCTGTAACAGTCCTTCTACACCTCAGTCTCCAAACTCTGCTCTCTGTAACAGTACTTCTACACCTCAGTCTCCAACCTGTGCTCTCTGTAACAGTCTTTCTGCACCTCAGTCTGACACCTCTCCTCTCTGCATGGTCCTTCTGCACCTCAGTCTCCAACCACTGCTCTCTTAAACATTCCACCTGCACCTTAGTCTCCAACCTCTTCTCTCCGTAAGATCCTAAAGCTACCCAGTCTCCAAACTCTGCTCTCTGTACCAGGCCTTCTGCACCCCAGTCTCCAAAATCTGCTCTCTGCAGCGATTCTTCTGCACCCCAGGCTTTAAACTCGTCTCTCTGCAATGATCCTAATGCACCCCAGTCTCCAACCTCTGATCTCTGCAATAGTCCATCTGCACCTCAGTCTCCAAATTCTGCTCTCTGTAAGATGCTTCTGCACCACTGTATCCAACCTCTGCTCTCTTTAACAGTCCTTCTGCACCCCAGTCTCCAACCTCTTCTCTCTACAAGAGTTCTTCTGCACACTGGTTACCAACATCTTCTCTCTGCAACAGTCCTTCTGCACCCCAGTCTCCATCATCTGCTCTCTGCAACAGTTCTTCTGCACCTCAGTCTGAGTACTCTACTCTCTGCAACCCTTCTGCAACCCAGTCTCCTACCTCGGCTCTCTGTAACAGTCCTTCTGCACCTCGGTCTCCCAACTCTGCTCTCTATAAGATCCTTCTTCAATTCAGTCTTTAAACTCTTCACTTTATACCTGTCCTTCTGCACAACAGTCTTCAACTTCTGCTCTCTGTAATAGGACTTCTGCAACCACGTCTCCAATTTCTGCTCTTTATAACAGGCCTTCTGAACCCCAGTCTCCAACCTCTTCTATCTGCAACGGTTTTTCTCCACACCAGTCTCCAACATCTTGTCTCTGCAACAGTCCTTTTGAACCCCAGTCTCCATACCCTGCTCTCTGTAAGATCCAACTGAACCCCAGTCTCCAAACTATGCTCTCTGTAACAGTCCTTCTGCACCCAAGTCTCCGAACTCTGTTCTCTTTAACAGACTTTCTGCACCTCAGTCTCTAACCTCTGCTCTATGTCACAGTCCTACTGCACCCCAGTCTCTAAAATCTGCTCTCTGCAAAAGTCCTTCTGAACCCCAGTCTTCAACATCTTCTCTCTGCAACAGTCCTTCTGCACCCCAGTCTCCAAACTCTGCTCTCTGCAACGATCCTTCTGGACCCCAGTCTCCAACCTCTGCTTTTTGCAACAGTCCTCTGCACCCCAGTCTCCAAACTCTGCTGTATGTAACATTCCTTCTCCACCCCAGAATCCAACTTCTGTCCTCTTTAACAGTGCTTCTGCTCCCCAGTCTCCGAGATCTGCTCTCTGTAACAGTCCTTCTGTACCACAGTCTGCAACCTCTGCTCTTTGTAACAGTCCTTCTACACCCAGGTCTCCAACTTCTGCTTTCTGTATCAGTCTGCCTGAACCCCAGTCTCCAAAATCTGTTCTCTGTATCTATCCTACTGCACCTCAGTCTACAACCTATGCTCTATGAAAGAGTCATTCTGCACGCCAGTCTCCAACCTCTGCTCTCAATAACAGTCCTATACCGCAGTCTGCAAACTCTGCTCTTTGTAACTGTCCTTCTGCACCCCAATTTCCAAACTCAGCTTCCTGTAAAAGTCCACCTGCACCTCAGTCTCAAACCTATGTTCTCTGTAAGATCCTTTAGCAACCAAGTCTCCAACCACGGCTCTCTATAACAGTCCTTCTGCAACCCAGTCTCCAACTCTACTTTCTGTATCAGTCCTTCTGAACCCCAGTCTCCAAACTCTGCTCTCTGTATCTATCCTTCTGCACCTCAGTCTCCAACCTGTGCTCTCTGTAACATTCCTTCTGCACCCGAGTCTCCAAGCTCTGCTGTCAGTAATTGTTTTTTTATGCCGCAGTCTCCAAACTCTGGTCTCTGTAACTGTCCTTCTGCACCCCAATTTCCAACCTCTGCTTTCTGTAACAGTGCTTCTGCACCTCAGTCTCCAAACTCTGCTCTCAGTAACAGTCATTCTGCACCTCAATCTCACACCTCTGGTCTCTGCACAATCCTTCTGCACCCCAGTCTAAGACCACTGCTCTTTGTGACAGTCCACCTGCACCTCAGTCTCCAAACTCTGCTCTCTGTAAGATGCTTTAGCAACCAGTCTCCAAATTCTCCTCTTTGTAACAGGCTTTCTGCACGCCAGTCTCCAAAATCTGCTCTCTGTAGCAAGCTTTCTGCACCCGAGTCTTCAACCTCTGCTCTCTTTAATGATCCTACTGCACCCCAGTCTCCAACCTCTGATCTCTCCAACAGTCATTCTGCACCACATTCTTCAACCTCTGCTCTCTGGAATATCCTTCTGCACCCCTGTATCCAAACTCTGCTGTCTGTAACAGTTCTTCTGCACCCAAGTCTCCAAACTCTGCTCTCTGTAACAGGACTTCCGCACCTCAGTCTCCAACCTCTGCTCTCTGCAACAGTCCTTCTGCACCCAAGTCTTCAACCTCTGCTCTCTACAACAGTTCTTCTACACCCTAGTTACCAACATCTGCTGTCTGCAACAGACGTTCTTCACCCTAGTCTCTAACATCTGCTCTCCGCAACAGTTCTTCTGCACCTCAGTCTGAAAACTCTGCTCTCTGCTACGAACATTCTGCAACCCAGACTCCTACCTCTGCTCTCTGTAACAGTCCTTCTGCACCTCAGTCTCCCAACTCTGCTCCCTTTATGATCCTTCTGCAACACAGTCTTTAAACTCTGCACTCTGTAACAGTCTTTTTGCAAAACAGTCTCCAAGCTCTGCTCTCTGTAACAGGACTTCTGAACCCCAGTCTCCAAACTCTGCTCTCTGTAACAGACCTTCTGTACCGCAGTCTCCAACCTCTTCTCTCTGTAACACTCCTTTGCACCCCAGTCTCCAACCTCTGCTTTCCATATCAGTCCATCTGCATTACAGTCTCCAAACTCTTCTCTCTGTAACAGTCCTTCTGCAACTCAGTCTCCAACTTCTGTGCTCTGCAAAAGTCTTTCTGCACCCCAGTATACAAATTCTGCTCTCTGCAACATTCCTTCTGCACCCTAGTCTCCAACGTATGCTCTCTGCAACAGTTTTTCTCCACGCCAGTCTCCAACCTCTGTTCTTGGTAACAGTCTTTCTGTACTGTAGTCTCCAAGCTGTGCTCTTTTTAACATCCTTTCTGCACCAAAGTCTCCAACCTCTGCTCTGTGTATCAGTCTTTCTGCATGCCAGTCTCCAACATCTGCTCTCTGTAACAGTCCTGCTGCACATAAGTCTCCAAACTCTGCTCTCGGCAACAGTTTTTCTACACCCCAGTCTCCAACCTCTGCTCTCTGCAATCGTCCTTCTGTCCCCATTCTCGAACCTCTCCTCTCTGTAACAATCGTTTTGCCCCCCAGTCTCCAACCTCTGCTCTCCGCAACGATCGTTTTGCAATCCAGTCTTCAAACTCAGCTCTCTGCAAAAGACTTTCTGCACCCCAGTCTCCAACATCTGCTCTCTGAAACAGTCCTTCTTCACCTCAGTCTGAAAACTCTGCTCTGTGCAACAATCCTTCTGCACCCAAGTCTACAAACTCTGCTTACTGTAACCGTCCTTCTTCATCTCGCCGTTCAACAGTCCTTCTGTACTTCATCTCACCTCTCAACAGTCCTTCTGTACTGCAGTCTCCAAACTCTGCTCTCTGCAACGGTCCTTCTCCACCCCATTCTCCATCTTCTGTTGTCTTCAGGAGGCCTTCAGCACCTCAGTCTCCAAAATCTGCTCCCTGCAACAATCCTTCTGCACCTTAGACTCCAAATTCTGCTCTCTGCAACAGTTCTTCTGAACCCCAGAATCCAACATCTACTCTCTGAAACAGTCCTTCTCCCCCCCCAGTGTCCAAACTCTGTTCTCTGTAACATTCCTTCTGTACTGCTATCTCCAACCTCTGCTATCTGTAAGGATCCTTCTGCACCCCAGTCTTCAACTTCTACTTTCTGTATCAGTCCTTCTGCACCCCATTTTCCAACCTCTGCTCTCTGTAACAGTCTTTCTGTACCTCAGTCTCCAAACTCTGCTCTCTGAAAAAGTTTCTCTGCACCCCAGTCTCCAACCTTTGCTGCCTGCAAAAGTCCTCTGCTCTCTGCAACAGTTTCTTCTGCACCCAAATCTCCAACTTCTGCTCTATGCTAAAGTACTTCTGCACCCCAGTATCCAACCTCCGCTCTCTGTAACAATCCTTCTGCAACCCAGTCTCCAAAATCTATTCTCTGCAGCAGTCGTTCTTCACCCCATTCTCCAACCTCTCCTTGCTGTAATATGCTTCTGTACTCCAGTCTCCAAATTCTACTCTCTGCTACAATCCTTCTGCACATCAGTCTCCAACCTCTGCTCTCTGCAATAATCCTTCTGCAACCCTTTATTAAACCTCTGTATTGCAACAGTCTTTCCGCTCCCCAGTCTCCAATCTTTGCTCTCTGTAATGGTCCTTCTGCACCCCAGTATCCACCTTCTGCTTTCTGTATCAGTCCTGCACTACAGTCTCCAACCTCTGCTCTCTGTAACAGTCCTTCTTCACCTCAGTCTCTAAACTCCTCTCTGCGACAGTCCTTCTGCAACCAAGTCTTCAACCTCTGCTCTGAAACAATCCTTCTGCACCCCAGTCTCCAACCTCGACTCTCTGTAGGATTCTTCTGCACCCCAGTCTCCAACCTCTGTTATCTTCAAAGGTCCTTCGGCACCTCAGTCGCCAAACTCTGTTCCCTGCAACACTCCTTCTGCACCCCAGTTTCCAAACTCTTCTCGCTGTAACAGTTCTTCTGCACCCCAGTCTCAAACCTCTGCTTTCTGTATCAGTTTTTTGCACCCCAGTTTCCAACCTATACTATCTTTAACAGTCCTTCTGCACCTCAGTCTTCAACCTGTGCTCTCTGCAATTGTCCTTCTGCACCTCAGTCTTCAATCTCAACTCTCTGTAACAGTCCTTCTGCATCTCAGTCTCCAAACTCTACTCTCTTTAAGATCCTTTTACAAACCAATCTCCAAACTCTGCTCTCTTTAACAGTCCTTCTGCACCCCTTCTCCAAACTCTGCTCTCTGTAACAGGCTTTCTGCATCCCAGTCTCCAACATCTACTCTCTGGAACAGTCCATCTGCACAGAAATCTCCAACATCTGCTCTCTGCCACAGTAATTATGCACCCCAGTCTCCAAAATCTGATCTCTACATTAGTCCTTCTGCACCTCAGTCTGAAAACTCTGCTCTCTGCCAAGATCCTTCTGCAACCCAGTCTTCAAACTCTGTTCTCTGTAACAGTCCTTCTGCACCCCAGTCTCCAACCTCTGCTCTCTGTAAGAGTTCTTCTGTACCACAGTCGCCAACCTCTCTTCTCTGTAATGGTCCTTCTGCACCCCGGTCTCCAAACACTGCTTACTGTTTCAGTCTTTCTGCACCTCAGGCTCCAACCTCTGCTCTCTGTAACAGTCCTTCTGCACCTCAGTCTCCAACCTTTGCTCTCTGCAACAGTCCTTCTGCACCCCAGTCTCCAACTTCTGCTCTCTGCAATAATCCTTCTGCATTCAAGTCTCCAACGTCTGCTCTCTGCCACAGTCTTTCTGCATCCCAGACTCAAACCTCTTCTCACTATAAGATCCTTCTGCACCCCAGTCTCCAACCTCTGCTCTCTTCAAAGTTCCTTCTGCATCTCAGTTTCCAACCTCTGTTCTCTGCATCAGTCTTTCTGCACCACAGTCTCCAACATCTACTCTCAGCAACAGTTCTTCTTCACACCAGTCTCCAAACTCTGTTCTCTGTAACAGTCCTTCTGTACTGCAGTCTCCAACCACTGCTGTCTGTAAGGGTCCTTCTGCAACCGAGTCTCAAAACTCTGTTCTGTGTAACTGTCCTTCTGCACCTTACTCTCCCACGTCTGCTCTCTTCTACAGTCCTTCTGTACCCCAATCTCCTACCTCTACTCTCTGCAACAGTCCTTCTACACTCCAGTCTAAAACCTCTGCTCTCTGCAATAGTCTTTCTGCACCTCAGTCTGCAAACTCTGCTCTCTGTATCAATCCTTCTGCACCTCAGTCTCCAAGCTCTGCTCTCTGCAACGATCCTTCTGCACCTCATTCTCCAAACTCTACTCTTCGTAACAGTGCTTCTGCACCTCAGTCTCCAAACTCTGCTCTCTGTAAGTTCCTTCTGCAACCCAGTCTCCAAAGTCTGCTCTCTGTAACAGTCCTTGTGCACCCCAGTCTCCAAACTCTGCTCTCTGTAACAGACTTACTTCTCCCCAGTCTCCAACCTCTGCTCTTGGTATCTGTCCTTCTGCACCCAAGTCTTCAACCTCTGCTCTCTGCAACAATCCTTCTGCACCCTGTCTCCAACCTCTGCTCGCTGCAACAGTCCTTGTGCACCCAGTCTCGAACATCTCTCTACAAAAGTTCTTCTGTACCCCCCTCAGTCTAAAAACTCTGCTCTCTGCAACAATCCTTCTGCACCCCAGTCTTCAAACTCTACTCTCTGTAACAGTCATTCTGTACATCAGTCTCAAACCTCTGCTTTCTGTAAGACGCTTTGAAACCCAGTCCACAAACTCTGCTAACTGAAACAAATTCTTCACCCCAGTCTCCTATCTCTGATCTCTATAACAGGCCTTCTGCACGCCAGTCTCCAACCACTGCTCTCTGTAAGAGGAATTCTTCACTCCAGTCTCCAACAGCTACTCTCTGCAACAGTCCTTCTGCACTCCAGTCTCCAACCTCTGATCTCTGCAACAGTCGTTCTGCACCCCAGTCTCCAACGTCTACTCTCTATAGCAGTCCTTCTGTACCGGAATCTCCAACCTCTGCTCTCTTTATCCATCCTTCTGCACCCCAGTCTCCAACATCTGCTTTCTCTATAAGTCCTTCTGCACCCCAGTCTCCAAACTCTGCTCTCTTTAACCGTCTTTCTGCACCTCAGTCTCCAACCTCTGCTCTCTGCAACATTCCTTCTGCACCCCAGTCTCCTACCTGTGCTCTCTATAAAAGTCCTTCTGCACCCCAATCTCAAACCTATGCTCTCTGAAACGATGCTTCTGCACCCCAGTCTCTAACCTCTGCTATCTGCAGTGATCTTTCTCCACATCAGTCTCCAACTTCTGCTCTCTGCAACGATCTTCTGCACCCCAGTCTTAAACATCTGCTCTCTACAATGATCTTTCTACACCTCAGTCTCCAACCTCTGCTCTCTGCAACAGTCTTTTTGCACCCCAATCTCAAACATCTGCTCTCTTCAACAGTCCTTCTATACCCAGTTCCAACCTCTGCTCTCTTAAACAGTCCTTCTGCACCCCACTCTCAATACTCTGCTCTCTGTAACAGTCTCTCTGCAACCCAGTCTCCAAACTCTGCTCTCTGAAAGAAACTTATACAACCCATTCCCACAACTCTGCTCTCTGTAAAAGTCTTTCCACACCCCAGTCTCAAACCTCTGCTTTCTGTATCACTCCTTCTGCACCACAGTTTTTAAAGTCTGCTCGCTGTAAAAGTCCTACTGCACCTCACTCTGTAACCTCTGCTCTCGGTAACAGGCCTTCTTCACCCCAGTCTCCAAACTCTGCTCTCTGTAACATTACTTCTGGACCTCAGTCTCCAATCTCTGCTCTCTGTATCAGTCCATCTGCACCCCTGTTTCCAAACTCTGCTCTCTGAAACAGTCCTTCTGCACCTCAGTCTTCAACAACTGCATTCTGCAAAAGTCCTTCTACATACCAGTCTCCAAATTCTGCTCTCTGGAACAGTCCTTCTATACCCCAGTCTCCATAATCTGCTTTCTGCAATGATCCTTCTGCACCCCAGTCTACAACCTCTGTTCTGCAACAGTCTCTCTGCAACCCAGTCTCCAAACTCTGCTCTCTGTAAGAAACTTATACAACCCATTCCCACAACTCTGCTCTCTGTAAAAGTCTTTCCACACCCCAGTCTCAAACCTCTGCTTTCTGTATCACTCCTTCTGCACCACAGTTTTTAAAGTCTGCTCGCTGTAAAAGTCCTACTGCACCTCACTCTGTAACCTCTGCTCTCGGTAACAGGCCTTCTTCACCCCAGTCTCCAAACTCTGCTCTCTGTAACATTACTTCTGGACCTCAGTCTCCAATCTCTGCTCTCTGTATCAGTCCATCTGCACCCCTGTTTCCAAACTCTGCTCTCTGAAACAGTCCTTCTGCACCTCAGTCTTCAACAACTGCATTCTGCAAAAGTCCTTCTACATACCAGTCTCCAAATTCTGCTCTCTGGAACAGTCCTTCTATACCCCAGTCTCCATAATCTGCTTTCTGCAATGATCCTTCTGCACCCCAGTCTACAACCTCTGTTCTGCAACAGTCTCTCTGCAACCCAGTCTCCAAACTCTGCTCTCTGTAAGAAACTTATACAACCCATTCCCACAACTCTGCTCTCTGTAAAAGTCTTTCCACACCCCAGTCTCAAACCTCTGCTTTCTGTATCACTCCTTCTGCACCACAGTTTTTAAAGTCTGCTCGCTGTAAAAGTCCTACTGCACCTCACTCTGTAACCTCTGCTCTCGGTAACAGGCCTTCTTCACCCCAGTCTCCAAACTCTGCTCTCTGTAACATTACTTCTGGACCTCAGTCTCCAATCTCTGCTCTCTGTATCAGTCCATCTGCACCCCTGTTTCCAAACTCTGCTCTCTGAAACAGTCCTTCTGCACCTCAGTCTTCAACAACTGCATTCTGCAAAAGTCCTTCTACATACCAGTCTCCAAATTCTGCTCTCTGGAACAGTCCTTCTATACCCAAGTCTCCATAATCTGCTTTCTGCAATGATCCTTCTGCACCCCAGTCTACAACCTCTGTTCTGCAACAGTCTCTCTGCAACCCAGTCTCCAAACTCTGCTCTCTGTAAGAAACTTATACAACCCATTTTCACAACTCTGCTCTCTGTAAAAGTCTTTCCACACCCCAGTCTCAAACCTCTGCTTTCTGTATCACTCCTTCTGCACCACAGTTTTTAAAGTCTGCTCGCTGTAAAAGTCCTACTGCACCTCACTCTGTAACCTCTGCTCTCGGTAACAGGCCTTCTTCACCCCAGTCTCCAAACTCTGCTCTCTGTAACATTACTTCTGGACCTCAGTCTCCAATCTCTGCTCTCTGTATCAGTCCATCTGCACCCCTGTTTCCAAACTCTGCTCTCTGAAACAGTCCTTCTGCACCTCAGTCTTCAACAACTGCATTCTGCAAAAGTCCTTCTACATACCAGTCTCCAAATTCTGTTCTCTGGAACAGTCCTTCTATACTCCAGTCTCCATAATCTGCTTTCTGCAATGATCCTTCTGCACCCCAGTCTACAACCTCTGTTCTGCAACAGTCTCTCTGCAACCCAGTCTCCAAACTCTGCTCTCTGTAAGATCCTTCTGTACCCCAGTTTCCAAACTCTGCTCTCTGTAACATTTTTTTCTGCATCCCAGTCTCCAACCTCTGGTATGTGCAATGGTCCCTCTGCACCACAGTCTCCAACCTTATTCTCAACAACAGTTCTTCTGTACCGCAGTCTTCAACCTCTGTTCTCTGTAAGCGTCTTTCTTCACTAAAGTCTCCAATCTTTGCTTTCTGTATCAGTGCTTCTGCACCACAGTCTCCAAACTCTGCTCTCTGTAAAGGTCCTTTTGCAGGAGAGTTTCCAACCTCTGCTTTTGTTCTCCGTCCTTCTGCACCTCAGTCTCCAAACTCTGCTCTCTGCAAAAGTCCTTCTGCACCCCATTCTACAACTTCTGCTCTCTGCAACAGTCCTTCTGAACAACAGTATCCAACATCTGCTCTCTGAAAACGTCCTTGTATACCCTAGTCTCCAACCTCTGCTCTCTGCAACAGTCCTTCTGTACTGCATTCTCCAACTTCTGCTCTCTGCAACGAATCTTCTACACCCCAGTCTCCAACATCTGCTCTCTACAAAAGTCCTTCTACACCTCAGTTTGAAACCTCTTCTCTTTGCAGGATCCTTCTAGACCCCAGTCTTCAACCACTGCTCTCTGTAACAGTCCTTCTTCACCTCAGTCTCCAAACTCTGCTCTCTGTAAGATCCTTTTGCCACCCAGTCTCCTAACTCTGCTCTCTATAACAGTCCTTCTGCACGCCAGTCTTCAACCTCTGCTGTCTTTAACAGGCCTTCTGCACCCCAGTCTCCAAACTCTGCTCTATGTAACAGGCCTTCTGCACCCCAGTCTCCAAACTCTTCTATCTGCAACGATTATTCTACACCTCAGTCTCCAAATTCTGCTCTCTGTAAGATCCTTCTGCAACCCAGTCTCCCAACTTCGCCCTCTCTAACAGTCCTTCTGAACACTTTCTCCCAACTCTCCTCTCCGTAAAAGGCCTTCTGCACCCCAGTCTCCAAAGTCTGTTCTCTATAAGAAGCCTTGGGCACCCCAGTCTCCAACCTGTGGTCTCTGCAACAGTCCTTCTGCACCCCAGTCTCCAACCTGTGGTCTCTGCAACTGTCCTTCTGCACCTCAGTCTTAAAACGCTGTTCTGTGCTACGATCCTTTTGCACTTCAGTCTCCAACCTCTGCTCTCTGCAAAAGTCCTTCTGCACCCCATTCTACAACTTCTGCTCTTTGCAACAGTTCTTCTGAACAACAGTATCCAACATCTTCTCTCTGAAAAAGTCCTTGTGTACCCTAGTCTCCAAACTCTGCTCTCTGCAAAAGTTTTTCCGCACCCCAGTTTCGAACTTTGCTCTCTGTAACATTCCTTCTGCACCCCAGTCTCCAACGTTTGTTCTCTTCAATGGTCCCTCTGCACCCCAGTCTCCAACCTTCTTCTCTACAACAGTTCCTCTGTACCACAGTCTTCAACCTCTGTTCTCTGTAAGGGTCCTTCTGCACCCCAGTCTCCAAACTCTGCTTTAAGTATAAGACTTTCTCCAGCACAGTCTTTAAACTCCGCTCAGTGTAACAGTCCTTCTGCACCTAACTCTGCAACTTCTTCTCTCTGCAACAGTCCTTCTGCACCCCAGTCTCCAACTTATGCTGTCTGTCAGTTTTTCTGCACACCTGACTCCAAATTCTGCTCTCTGTAACAGTTCTTCTGTACCACAGTCTCAAAACTCTGGTCCCTGTAAAGGTCCTTCTGCACCTCAGTCTCCAACCTCTGCTCTCTGCAACACTACATCTGCACCCCAGTCTCCAAACTTTG